>NC_092338.1:96660000-96960000 GCF_046630445.1 Rutidosis leptorrhynchoides | reverse complement strand
TGGATCTTATGAACCGAGTGTGCCAACCTATGTTGGACAAGTCGGTAATTATGTTCATTGACGACATACTTGTTTATTCTAAGAGTATGAAGGAACATGAACACCATTTGCGTGAAGTATTGAAGACGTTGCGAAAGGAGAAGTTGTATGCAAAATTCTCCAAATGTGAATTTTGGCTAAGGGAAGTGCAATTCCTTGGCCATATCGTGAATAAGGAAGGTATTCAAGTAGATCCGGGGAAGATAGAGACGGTGAAGAATTGGGGAAAACCGACTACGCCTACAGAAATTCGAAGTTTTCTCGGATTGGCCGGTTATTATCGTCGGTTTATCCAAGGCTTTTTTAAGATTGCTTCTCCATTGATGAAATTTACGAGAAAGAACGCTAGATTTAATTAGGAAAACAAGCAAGAGATCGCTTTCCAATTGTTAAAAGAGAAGTTGTGTCAAGCTCCGGTGTTAGTGTTTCCGGAGGGGGTAGAGGACATGACGGTTTATTATGATGCTTCTTTAAATGGGCTCGGGTGTGTTCTAATGCAAAGAGGTAAAGTCATCGCTTATGCCTCTCGACAATTGAAGGAACACGAAACAAGATACCCGACTCATGATCTTGAGTTGGCGGCGGTGGTTCATGCGTTGAAAATTTGGCGCCGCTACTTGTATGGCGTCAAGTGTACGATTTATTCGGATCATAAGAGTTTGAAACACCTCTTTAACCAACGAGATTTGAATTATCGTCAACGTAGGTGGATGGACATGGTAAAGGATTATGATCGTGAGATACTTTATCAACCGGGGAAGGCGAACGTGGTCGCGGATGCGTTAAGTCGAAAGAGTCAACATCCGGCAATACGAGTAGGATCGTTACACATGATTATTACTAACGATTTTCTTGTGAGGCTCGGTGAGATTCAAATTAAAGCTTTTGTTAACAACAAGCATGAGGAACGAATCATGGGGCAAACAGAGTCTATTACTTTAGGCCCGCATGGTTTGTTGTCCTTTCAAGGTAGAGTGTGGGTACCTAAGATGGGTGATTACCGAAAGGTGCTACTTGATGAAGCACATAAGTCAAAGTATTCCGTTCATCCGGGTGCAACAAAGATGTACCTTGATTTGAAGAAGGAGTATTGGTGGCCTGGTATGAAACGTGATGTTCTTAAGTATGTTGAACAATGCGTCACGTGTTTGCAAGTTAAAGCCGAACACCAAAAGCTGTATGGTAAGTTACAACCATTGGAAGTTCTAAAATGGAAATGGGAACACATTACCATGGACTTCATTACCAAGTTACCAAAGACGGCGAGAACCCAATTTGATACGATTTGGGTGATAGTTGATCGATTGACTAAGAGTGCTTTGTTTCTTCTCATTCGGGAAATGATATCGTCGGAGACTTTGTCTAAGTTGTTTATCAAGGAGGTGATATTGAGGCATGGAGTTCCTATATCTATTGTTTCGGATCGAGATACTCGTTTCACGTCTCGATTTTGGAATAAGTTTCATGAAGATATGGGTACTCAATTGAAAATGAGCACGGTGTATCATCCTCAAACGGACGGTCAAACCGAGCGTACGAATCAAATGTTGGAGGATATGTTAAGGGTGTGTGTTATTGATTTCGGTGGTAGTTGGGATGAGCACTTACCATTGGTGGAATTCTCGTACAATAATAGTTACCACACTAGTATTGGAATACCACCTTATGAGATGCTTTATGGGCGTAGGTGTCGAACTCCTATTTGTTGGGGTGAAGTGGGTCAACGAGAAATCGGGAGTACCGATTTGGTTCTAGAGACAAATAGTAAGATTGAGATGATCCGGGCTCGACTTAAGGCGGCGCAAGATAGACAAAAATCTTATGCCGATAAAGGAAGGCGACCGATTGAGTTTCAAGAAGGTGACATGGTGATGCTTAAGGTTTCGTCATGGAAAGGTGTTATTCAGTTTCGAAAGCGAGGAAAGTTAGCTCCTCGGTTTATTGGTCCTTTCAAAATTTTGGCTCGTATTGGTGAAGTTGCTTATAGATTGGAGTTACCTGAAGAGCTTGCGGGGATTCATAACACATTCCATGTTTCCCATCTCCGTAAGTGTCTTGCGAATGACTCGACGTGGGTACCGTTGGACGAGATCGCCTTGAACAACAAGTTAGAATATGTTGAGGAGCCGATTGCAATCCTTGATGAGAAGGTTAAAGTTTTGCATAACAAGGAGGTAAGGACTTTCAAAGTCCAATGGCGTCATCGAAAGGGTTCCGAGTTCACATGGGAATCCGAAGAGTTCGTTTTGGTGTATCTTCCAGCTCGTCATGCGGCTTGGATTGCGAGGACGCAATCCTAATCAAGTGGGGGAGAGTTGTAAGACCCGAATCCAAATTGTACCTTTTGTATATAAATAAAAGAAGCTGGAATCTGCGAAACAGGAAGTGCGCGGTGCGCACCTTAACGCGCGGCGCGCGTATCGAGCTGACAGCTCACTAGTTTATTTTAGATATTTTAAAGGGGCATTTTGGTAGTTTCACATGTTGGACGAGTTTAAGGCCCCAAGATTAGTTTGGTGGGTGCCATAACTTCATTTTCATCTACCTTATCACTCCATATTCAATTTAGAGAGAGAGTAAGGTTTTAGTGAGAGAAAGCTCACTTTGAGGAGGAAGAAGAAGGAATCTTGCCTAAGCTCGAGTTTTAAAGTTGTTCATCTAGCCCCTAGTTACGTTTGGAGTGTGGTGGTAAGTCCTAATCTCGATTTCCTTATTTTAATTTGTTTAAGGGTTAGGGTTTTGGGTTAGTGATGAACATAAAACCCATTGTTGGTGATTTTGGGGGCTTTTGGTTAAGATTGAGTCGTGGGGACTCAAGAAGAACTAACCTAGGGTTTTAAAGTGATAATTGGTGTTATGAGTCTTATATAGTTAGTTAATCACTAGCACACTTTGATATTTAGTAAGTGAGTGTTATTTGGGTATGTTGATGACCCAAATGGGTGTGTTAACCTTGAAATGGGTCAAATGGGTCTTTGATGACCTAAGTTGTTTAATGAGTGTGAGAAATGCAATAACCTTGTGTTGAAAAGAGTATTAAGACCATATTTGGCTAGTGTTAGGGTTTTGGCAGAATTGACCTAATATTAGGGTTAAGGGTGCAAATGGGTCGAAATTGCACCATGGGTCAAAATGACACTAGGATGGTGAGTGAGTTGGTTGACCAACTTGATTGTGTGATTGATTATATACATAATGTAATAGGTATGTTACATTGAAGGTTGAAAGCTCGGTTATCATTCACGAAAGGCTTTAAGGTGAGTGGAATAATTATATGCATAGGTATATAATGTATTTATTTGTGTAGCGTTAGATGTGAAGTGTCGATGTGTTAAGACACCGCGTTTACGTGACGAGTGAAGTGTCGATGTGTTAAGACACCACTCGAGGTGAAGTATTGATAGTGCTCCAAACGAACATATATTTAGTCGCAATATCATCCCAATATGTAAAGTTTTTAGTTGTAATTATTCTATTTTTAAGTTGTAATCGTTTAAATAAATAAATGTGAAGACAAAGCACGAAGATTAAAGAATTGAATTAAAAGTGCCACTAAAGCCTGAAAAGTGCCACTAAAGCTATAGTGCACTCAAAAGTGCCCCTAAAAGTAATTTAAAGACTTGCGCGGATTTTGGGAGTTAAGGAAAATAATTTTTTGTGCAAATTACAAATTGCAAAACGCAAAGTACAAGATATCTACGCGTACGAAAGGACGTTTGAAAATCCGGAACTGAGACATATACCGAGCATCAACACGCGAGACAACGGACCTAAAATTACAAGTCAACTATGCACAAGAATATAATATAATATATATAAAATTATATAAAATTATATATATTATATATATTTAAATAAAAGTGTCGGCAAACTAGAAAACAAAGGCATGGCAGCTGAGACAGCTGGCCATGCGATCGCATGACTTCTACACACAAAGCCCATGCGATCGCATGGGCTTCAGGATTCCAAATGTTTTATAAATAGAACGAGCTTCTGCCGAGATATGTACACCATATATCTCTTACTCTCTCTATAATATATATAATTATATATATATATATATATATATATATATATATATATATATATATATATATATATATATATATATATATATATATATATATATATTTATAATATAAATTAGTTTAGTTTTATATTAGTTTAGTTTGGGTAATGTAAAGGTTATTTTACGGGTTTTAAAGTCGGAACTCTGACCCTGTAACACTACGCGATTAATAATCACTGTAAGCTAAAGTCTCCCTTTTCAATTATGCATTGTACTTAAGTTATTATTATGCTTATTTGAGCCGAAGTAATCGTGATGTTGGACTAAATATTAAGTCGGGGTTATTGGGCTTTGGACCATAATTGGGGTTTGGACAAAAGACCGACACTTATGGAAATTGAACTATGGGATATTAATGGGCTTTATATTTGATTAACTAAATTATATCTTGTTAATTTAATATAGAGATTTATAATTTGACGTATCTATATATAACCACATACGCTTGACTGGGTACGGTGAGCGGGATATTTATAAATACTAAAAATTATTCATTTGACCGGACACGGGGATAGATTAATAGCCAATGGACTCATTAAAACAAGGGTGGATTACATTCAAGGGTAATTGGTGTAAATGTTAACAAAGTATTAAAACCTTAGATTACACGCAGTCGATAACCTGGTGTAATCATTAAACAAAGTATTAAGACCTTGTTACAGTTTAAGTCCCCAATTAGTTGGAATATATTTGACTTCGGGTATAAGGTTAATTTGGCCAAGACTCTCGCACTTTATAATTATGACCGATGGACTACTATGGACAAAACCAGATGGACTTTTCAAATAATCCAGGACGAAGGACAATTAACCCTTGAAAATAAATTAAAATCAACACGTCAAATATCATGATTATGGAAGTTTAAATAAGCATAATTCTTTTATTTTATATCTCATCGCACTTTTATTTATCGTCATTTTATTTATCGCACTTTAAATAATCGCACTTTTAATTATCGTCATTTACTTTACGCTTTAAATTAAGTCATATTTATATTTAATATTTTACATTAGGTTTTAATTGTAATTTATGTTTTAAAATCGACAAACCGGTCATTAAACGGTAAAACTCCCCCTTTTATAATAATAATAATATTACTTTTATATATATATATATATATATATATATATACATATATATATATATATATATATGTATATATATATATACATATATATATATACATATATTTATACAAATATAGTTGTGAAAAAATATAGCGTTGTAGCAAGGTTTAGGTATATCCCATCTGTAAATAAATTATATAAAACTTGTGTAACATTTCTTCATATTTCGTAGTAAAATATAATAGTATTTTCGTATACACCGCTGCACACATCAAGTATCGATGTGTTAAGATGCCACCCCAAGTATGATGATGAGTGAAGTGTCGACGTGTTAAGACACCACTCGGAGTGAAGTATCGACGTGTTAAGATGCCACTGCAAGAGCCACTCGGGGTGAAGCATCGACGTGTTAAGATTCCACCCATGGGATTAGGGTACGACGTGTTAAGTACTCTAATGGTTGTTATGAACACCGATGGGAAATTCGAGTACCATTCCTTGTACGATTGGTTAACCATGGTTATTGTGTTGTAGCGTAAGCATATTATATTGTTCGAGTTATATATATATATATATACATATATATATATATATATATATATATATATATATATATATATATATATATATATATATATATATATATATATATATATATATATATATATATGCTATTGTTATGCTAGCTTGTGGTATTGGAGGTTAATAGCTTTGTATTTGTGATGATAAGCTAATTGTGTTGCTAGCATGTATGCGGTATGTGTGTAAGTGTTTGCAAGTAGGTATATTATATATGTATGCGTATAACTATTGCATTCACTAAGCGTTTTGCTTACCCTCTCGTTGTTTAACTTTTTTAGGCTCCGACGTGGACAGGGGCAAGGGTATATGCTTGGATTAGAGATTTCACCTCTTGGGATTTTGTTAGAGGAGGCTTTTGTGATTCGACCTAGGTTTTGGGTAGTTTAATCCCAACACCATGCTCGTCTTTTGTTTGGTACTTAAACTTACGGGTCGAAAATACTTTGGTGTTGTACGGGTCGTCGTACCCTTTTGTATACTCTAATCTTGAAATTATGTAAACTACCTTTGGTCGTAATCGAGTTGATGATAGGTGCATTTTGGGTTTTGACGTTTGGGCCTTCTATGTGAAAAATGGCGAACAGCCCTTTTGTGTACGCCGCGCAATGATGTGCGCACCGCGCAAATGAATAAGAATTTGGGAACCTGACATGTTTTATTTCTGACCTGGTTCCATGTACAACTGCGGGCCGCGCATGTCTGCGCGCACCGCGCATCTGGCCTGGCCAGTTTACTTGCCCGTTTAAAAAAAAAATGTGTCGTGTTTCGGTATTCGATGTTGGGTTGTTACAAGACCGAATTATGCCCGAGCTTTGTTTGAGGTATCGTCAAATAAGGAGTTAAAAGAGAATATTCAATTGGCGATCCCGAGTGTCGATGGTAAGAGTAAATCCGTATGTTCTTTAAAGGTGGAATATGAATGGAAGCCTCCATAATGTGCGTGTTGTGCTATTTTTGGACACACAGACTCTCAGTGTCCAAAATTTGGTCAATCAGATGCCCAGTATCCAAAAGTGGTGAATGTCACCAAGGCTAATCAGTCTATCGATGAAGATGGATTTCAGGTAGTTGGAAAGAAGGGGGCTAAAGAGGTTACAAAGGGTAATAACAAGCAAAAGACTATTTTTGGGGTAAGTAAACCGAAGCAAAGATCGGTGTATAGGCCCAAGAAGAATATTAATTCTAATAATGGCTTGCATAAGAGTGTTCCGGGAGACAAAAAGAAGCCGGAATTTGGGACAAGTAAAAGTTCACAAGTGAAGACTCACAACGCGTTCGATGCTTTGAATAAAGAGGCGTTTAATTTAATTGATGAAGAAAGCGATGTTGAATCTGATAAAGATGAAACTGCCGAGTTTATGGCTTCGAAAACTTTTACTAAGAAAAGAACCACGTTTGGTATGAAATCAGGCTGGTTATAGGTTATGTAAGTGGTTAAGTGGTTAGGCAGGTTGTTAGATGTGTCAGTTTTGCTAGTTCTTTGTTTAGGTTCTAGCTGAGTTTTGGTTGTTCGTGGGGCCTCTTGGTGCGCTTGAGGTCGTTTGTGCTTTCTTATATCTTTTTTATTATTATTTTTAATAATAGTATTTACCGGGTAAAACTCTTTACCCAAAAATGATGATTAAATTATGTATGAAGTAAAAACAAATAACTTTGTACAGGAATGACGTTTTTAAGTACTTACAAAGGTGTGTTATACTTGGTACAATATGTAGAACTTGTACAATGGTAATATATTACAGTGAAAAACTAGACAATCAATCAATATATTTCCATCTATAAAACAGTACAAAAGATAATTAACAAAGTTAGCCTCATAATCCTAACTCTATACAAAATGCCCTTACATTTTTCTAATATTTTTTTGAGGGGTTTATAGTGACTGCTACTCTCTTACTATACTCTCTCTCTATAACTTGTTTTTTACATATATTTTTATACACTCCAGTAAACTATCATACCATTTTTTGTTCATTGAACAATAGTTAAACTAAAAAGTTGAAATACATCTTCTGAGTGAAGGAACTTTCAATTTTCTCTGATTAAATTCTTCATTCCATACTTTTGCAATATCTTCAGAAATTTTAATAGCATCAGCAGATGCACCAGCAAGACCTCTTCTTGTAAACCCTGATGCATACAATCCACACTTTCCCTTCCAACCATTTGGAAATGGGGTTTTTGGGAATCCATTTTTAGCAAAGAATTCAGTTTCCTGTTAATCAAATAAGTCAAAAGTCTATTAGTCAACATGAAAGATTCAATCTTTATTGTTATATACATAATAAAAATGGAAGCATTTGCTCACCTGAAGCCAGTAAGGGACATTACTACAGTACCCAGTTGCCAAAACAACTGAATCTATATCGAGTGTTTCGCCATTAACAAGTTCAACTGAATTGCAGTTGAATCTTTTGATCCCAGGGACAACCGTGATCTCGCCTGACCGAACTTTTTCAAGTGCACCAATGTCAAGAACTGGCGTTTTTCCATAGTGGTTTTTGAGTTGTAATGGGCCTAAAGAGGGTCTTTTGATTCCATAATTTTGTGTGTTTCCAAGAATGAACCATGCTAGGAGTAATATAAGTTTGTCAACCAGCCATAAAGGTAGCCATTTCATTACCACCATGGCTATATCAAATGTTGATTTTCCCATGATTTCTCTAGGCAGAACATGAACCTGCAAATAAAAATAAACAATTTAGATGCTAATTTATAATGGGTATTTACTTTCTTGGAAAAAGATTTGATATTTTTCATGGGTTTATAAAAAATTTCAAGATTGCTAGCTTACCGAGCTTCGAACCACCATGAATGGTTTAGCATTGTGGTTGGAAAGGTCTAGTGATAACTCCATGCCTGAATTTCCACATCCGACGACTAATACTTTCTTTCCTTGATATTTCTCGCCGGATTTGTAGTCTTTTGCATGGATCACTTCACTGGAAAAGTCTTTTAGTCCATCAATTTCGGGTACTACGCCTTCGGCATTTTCTCCACTTGCCACTACAAGCATTTGGCAAATATACTCAGTTTCAGCCCGGCCCGACCCATTTGTTGAGACTGTCACAACCCGCCAGAGCTTGCAGGCTTCATCATACTTAGCAGACTGCACACACTCATTGAATTGTGGCTTAATGCCGAATTTTTGTGCATAGTTTTCGAGATACGTGATAAATTGTCTTTTTGTGGGGTATTCGGGGTATTCTTCGGGAAAGGGTAGTTTTGGAAGTTGGCAGAATTTTTTCGGGAGGTGTAGTTTTAGGCGGTCATAGGTGCGTTTTTGCCACAAAGAAGCAATGCAGTCAGATCTTTCGATGACTACAAATGGAATGCCTTGTTCCCTAAGGCAAGCTGAGACAGCTAGCCCTGAGGGTCCGGCCCCTACTATGACAGGGCCGTTGACCCAGACACATCGACGACCACAAAATTTGTTTTGATTCGAAAAACTAAACATTTTTAGGAAATTTTGATGGGATATAAGGTGTAGTTTTGAAGTGTAGTTAGTTTTGAAGTGTTCAATAGAATATATAAAAGTGTTTGTAAGTTTGATTGTGAAGGTGAGTTGATTGTTATTGGAATGATAGAGGAGGTTAAGGTGTACTTGTATATATAAGGGGTGTCATTGGGATGGTAGGATGAAAGGTCATATATAATGAATCTTTAAAAGGTCATTTTCAAATCATAAGCTAAATTTTCTTTTATATTGTTAATATTATATAAATATTATGGGGATGATTCTCACACACACTTTTTTGATCCTCACACACCTATTTTAACCTTTTACTCTTCTAATAATACTCAATTGGTGTGTGAGGATCAAAAAAGTGTGTGTGAGAATCATCACCCAAATATTATACCTTTTAAATTTATAATGATTATAATTATTAAATTATTATAGTGTATCTTATGATAATAATAATTCGAATCCGTATAAATTATTAATATATGTTGCAATCATATGCTCATATATATTCATAGTGGTATTAGATTTAATTCAGTTCTATGGGATTTGATCGTTTGTTTATTTTATTGCTTCAAATGGAAGGTATATATAAGTGGTTTTCTTAGTTGGAAAATTTCTATGTCAGGTTTATTGCAGAGCAATGCTAAAGTCACATTGTCACAAGAATATAAGATGAGACTTGATGAGCAATAAAAATGATGTATATGACTGTAAGACCACTCCCAACCATGACGTACTTCCTCTCCAGGACACACTGCCACATCAGCTTTCTCTCTCCATTTATTTTTCACTTCCTCTCCATCACACACCACTACCAACCATGACATCCTTCCTCCTCATCACATGGCCCCACATTTTTTTTATTAATATTTATTATTATTATTATTATTATTATTATTATTATTATTATTATTAATATTATTTTTTTGTCAATTATATTTTTTTGAACAACACATTTTATTATATTAAAAAGTTACGGTTACATTTTTTTGAAATTAAAAAGACATAAATTAAAATACAATACAAGAACATATAATTAAACAAATAAAACACTACTCGTCGTCTTCGTCGTCGGATTGAAACGCGTTTTGATAAATTTTTTGGATCTTATTTTTGGCTCTCATCACCAACGCGTGTTGTTCGGGAGTCATGTCGGGTGCACAAGGTTGTGTAAGAAACGTTAAACTATCCAACATGGTACGCCTCTCGGTTTCAATGTATATTTTTTTCATGGTCAACCTTGTAGCATTTGCGGTTTCGATTAACGTTTGGCGGGCTTCCTCGAACGACAAACGTGAGGCCGCATCGGATGAACCCGAACTCCTATGAGTCTTGGAACTTGCACGACCCGGCGGACGACGTAAAGGTTCTTCATGGAAATTCGGAGCACTTTGATTCCCGGCTCCACCACTCGGACCCGCGGCTCCACCACTCGGACCACTTTCATTCGCGGCTCCATCTGAAACAACCCAACC
The DNA here is from genome assembly GCF_046630445.1 of Rutidosis leptorrhynchoides. Lineage (NCBI taxonomy): Eukaryota > Viridiplantae > Streptophyta > Magnoliopsida > Asterales > Asteraceae > Rutidosis > Rutidosis leptorrhynchoides. The sequence goes on along the minus strand of NC_092338.1, from coordinate 96,949,302 downwards.
CGTATTCCATACGATAATTTTTATTTTTTTAATACACATTTACGCGCCAATTAAATATGTAACCATACCACACGTTTCATTAGAACATACTACAAGTTCAATGTTTTACAAAAGGCACGAAGGCCATTAACAAATGTGATACAAGTTTGACCTATCCAAAAATGATAGTTTTAATCCAAACAACACATCGAGCATGGTTTGGGACTAAACTACCCAAAACGCTAGGCCAACTTCAAAAGCTCCAACAACATCATCAAAGGACACCTAGTGCCCAACAACCCCCTTTCCCCTATCCGCACCTGCATCTAAAAAGATAAACAACGAGAGGGGTAAGCTAATGCTTAGTGAGTGCAACAATTATACGATTACATATACAACCTACTTACTTGCAATCACTTATGCATTTACCGCATACATGCTAGCAATATAAATAATCATACCATCACAAGTATAATACTAAACCTTCCACCATACGAGCTAGCATAACAATAGCATATACTTTAAACCATATAATATGCTACAATCCACACACAACCATGGTTAACCAATCGAATGAGGGAACGGTATTTAAAGGACCGTCAGAGTTCATAACAACCATTAGTGCACTTAACACTTCGCACACTAACCCCACGGGTGGCATCATAACACTTCGATACTTCACCCCGGGTGGTGCCTTAACACTTCGACACTTCACCCCGAGTGGTGTCTTAGCACATCGACACTTCACTCGCTACATCTCTCGAAGTGGCATCTTAACACATAGATGCTTCACTCTCGAGTGGTGTCTTAACACATCGACACTTCACTCGCCACGTGAGAAGTGGTGTCTTAACACATCGACACTTCACAACTCATACTTCACAAATAAATACATCATATATGCACGCATATAATTATTCCACTCACCTTAACACTTCGGTGATGATTTAATGCTTCCGTATGCTTCGAGCAAAGTACCTAATACATAAGTACACATTCAATACACAACTAGTGGAATTAACCACACTACTCACTCTTGAGCATTTAATGACCGAATTTGCATTAAATGGCTCAACTACACCAAAACCGCCCATAAATGGCCAAGACTCAACTTTAATCACTAAAGCTAGTGAATTAAAGTCTATTAACTTCAACTAACATAAACTTGGGGTATTTCATACCCATTTCACCCAATTAGGTCAACTAGTACTCATTTGACCCATTTTAAAAACTTAGACTCACAATCGAGTCAAACTTACTCATTAACACTTCTTTCATCAATTTAAAGGTGTATTAGTGACTAACAACACCATTTAACACTTACAACCTCAAATCATAAGACCAAACCCTAGGTTATGGCCATTAGGGTTTACTTTCATCAATCTAACCCCGAAACCCACCCATTTAACCCTCAAATGGGTCATACAAGTTCAAAATGAACAAAACCCTAGCATAAACCAATTAAAACTCAAACATAGAGTTAAAACTTACCAACACTATCCACTCGTAGCTAAGAACGAGGAGAACAACTTTAATTCTTGCTCCAAAGATCAACTCTCAATTCTTCACTCACAAATCTCACTTGAATTCAAATGGGTTTTTATGTTTGAGAGTAAAATGGAGAAAGAAAATGGAAAAGAAATGAGAAAAATGGATAAGTAGTGGAGATTAAATGCTCCCATCAGATCTATATGCCAAATTACCAATTTGCCCCTTAAAATCACTTAAAAAGAGCTAAATCCGGAATCAGTCCAGCAGAACTGCCGCGGCGCGGCTCCCTTTGTCGCGGCGCGACACATAAAGGAAAAACTGACCCTCCTTAGCATGCCTCCTGACTTCGTTTTGCTTGAGATGCCGCGGCGCTGCTGAGGTCATCGCGGCGCGATAATACAAAGATATTTTGACCTGTTTAACATGCCTCCTGACCTTGATTTCAGTTGGATACCGCGGCGCGACCAGGACTTCCGTGGCGCGACCAGGACTTCTGCGGCGCGTCAAAGGCCTATACCTGATCGTTTTCTCGACAACAAATTTAACGATTAAATATTTGGCTTGCACGCCCCGTTCTTGCTTCCTACATATGTCTAAACTTCACATTTAAGTCTCACATGACTTATCACCATTAAAGCTTATGTATAAACTCATGCATGCACACATTCCCAAGTATTTATACATATACGTTTATACAACAACTAACACAACAATTTATTTAATCACATAAACGAACGAGTTACAAGCGTACTACGATTAAGTAAGTACCTTTAGATATGTACGGGGAAAAAAAGGGATGTTACAACTCTCCCCCACTTGAATCGGAGCGCGTCCTGGCGATCCAAGCCGCATGACAAGCCGGAAGATAAACCAAGACAAAATCTTCGGATTCCCACATAAACTCGGAACCCTTTCGATGTCGCCATTGCACCTTGTAAGTTCTAACTTCTTTGTTACGCAACAATTTAACCTTTTCATCAAGAATGGCTATCGGCTCTTCAACGTATTCTAGCTTATTATTCAACGCAATTTCATCTAACGGCACCCAAGTCGAGTCATCTGCAAGACACCTACGGAGATGGGAAACATGAAACGTGCTATGAATCCCCGCAAGCTCTTCGGACAACTCTAGTCTATAGGCGACCTCACCAACACGTGCCAAAACCCTGAAAGGACCAATAAACAGAGGAGCTAACTTTCCTCGTTTTCAAAACCGAATAACTCCTTTCCATGGCGAAACTTTAAGCATCACCATGTCACCTTCTTGAAACTCAATCGTTCTCCTACCTTTATCAGCATAAGACTTTTGTCTATATTGCGCCGCCTTAAGTCGAGCCCGAATCATCTCAATCTTACTATTTGTCTCCAAAACCAAATCGGTACTCCCGATTTCTCATTGACCCACTTCTCCCCAACAAATGGGAGTTCGACATCTACGCCCATAAATCATCTCATAAGGTGGCATTCCAATACTAGTGTGGTAACTATTATTGTACGAGAATTCCACCAATGGTAAGTGCTCATCCCAACTACCGCCGAAATCAATAACACACGCCCTTAACATATCCTCCAACGTTTGGTTCGTATGCTCGGTTTGACCGTCCGTTTGAGGATGATACGCCGTGCTCATTTTCAATTGAGTACCCATATCTTCATGAAACTTATTCCAAAACCGAGACGTGAAACGAGCATCTCGATCCGAAACAATAGATATAGGAACCCCATGTCTCGATATCACCTCCTTGATAAACAACTTGGACAAAGCCTCCGACTATATCGTTTCCCGAACGGGAAGAAACAAAGCACTCTTCGTCAATCTATCAACTATCACCCAAATCGTATCATATTGGGTTCTCGCCGTCTTTGGTAACTTGGTAATGAAGTCCATGTTAATGTGCTCCCATTTCCATTTCGGGACTTCCAATGGTTGTAACTTACCATACGGCTTTTGGTGTTCAGCTTTAACTTGTAAACATGTGACACATTGTTCAACATACTTAACAACATCACGTTTCATGCCCGTCACCAATACTCCTTCTTCAAGTCAAGATACATTTTCGTCGCACCCGGATGAATGAAATACTTTGACTTATGTGCTTCATCAAGGAGCACTTGTCGGTAACCACCCATCTTAGGCACCCACACTCTTCCTTGAAAAGATAACAAGCTGTGCGGGCCTAAAGTAATAGACTCCGTTTGCCCCACAATTCGTTCTTCATGTTTGTTGTTAACAAAAGCTTCGATTTGAGTCTCGCCAAGCTTTATAAGAAAATCGTTAGTAATAATCATGCGTAACGACCCTACTCGTATCACTGAATGTTGACTCTTTCGACTTAACGCATCCGCGACCACATTCGCCTTACCCGGATGATAAAGTATTTCACAATCATAATCCTTTACCACATCCATCCACCTACCTTGACGATAGTTCAAATCTCGTTGATCAAAAAGATGTTTTAAGCTTTTGTGATCCAAATAAATCGTACACTTGACACCATACAAGTAGTGGCGCCAAATTTTCAACGCATGTACCACTGCCGCCAATTCAAGATCATGAGTCGGGTATTTCTTTTCGTGTTCCTTTAATTGTCGGGAGGCGTAAGCGATGACTTTACCCCTTTGCATTAGAACACACCCGAGCCCATTTAACGAGGCATCACAATAAACTGTCATGTCTTCTACCCCTTCCGGCAACACTAACATCGGAGCTTGACACAACTTATCTTTTAGCAGTTGAAAAGCAATTTCTTGCTCGTTTTTCCAATCGAACCTTACGTTCTTCCTCGTCAACTTCGTCAAAGGAGAAGCAATTTTAGAGAAGTCTTGGATAAACCGACGATAATAACCGGCCAATCCGAGAAAACTTCGAATTTTCGTAGGCGTAGTCGGTCGTCCCCAACTCTTCACCGTCTCTATCTTCCTCGGATCCACTTGAATACCATCTTTGTTCATAATGTGGCCAAGGAATTGAACTTTCCTTAGCCAAAATTCACAATTAGAGAATTTAGCATACAACTTCTCCTTCTGCAATGTCTTCAACACTTCACGTAAATGGTGTTCATGTTCCTTCATACTCTTAGAATAAACAAGTATGTCGTCAATGAACACAATTACCGACTTGTCCAACATAGGCTGGCACACTCGGTTCATTAGATCCATGAATGCCGCCGGTGCATTCATAAGACCAAAAGGCATAACTACGAACTCAAAATGCCCATAACGCGTTCGAAAAGCCGTTTTCTCTATGTCTTCCTCACGGACCCGTACTTGATGATAGCCGGACCGTAAGTCAATCTTAGAAAAATACGTTGCACCTTGGAGTTGGTCAAACAAATCGTCAATCCGAGGCAATGGATAACAATTCTTGATCGTCACTTTGTTCAACTCCCGATAATCGATGCACATCCGCATACTACCATCTTTCTTCTTTACAAATAAAACCGGAGCTCCCCATGGCGAGGAACTCAGCCGAATGAAACCCTTTTCAAGCAACTCTTGGGTTTGATTTAGCAACTCTTGCATTTCCGTCGGTGCTAAATGATAAGGAGTTTTAGCAATGGGGGTAGCCCCCGGAACCAACTCAATGCGAAATTCAACTTGTCTTTCCGCCGGGACACCCGGTAACTCATCCGGAAAATGTTTTCAAATTCGTTAACCACCGGAATTTCACGAATGGGTGGTGGTTCGTCACGAGTATCAACTACATGGGCAATAAAAGCCATGCCACCACTAACAAGGAAACGACGTGCCCGTGCATAAGTGCATATCGGCACAAGTCTTCTCCGCTTATCACCATGAATAATAAACTCTCCCCCACTTGGGGTCTTCACACGAATGAATTTATCATGGCATGCAATATCGGCTCTATAATGATCGAGCCAATCCATACCAACAACAATATCGAAATCACCCAAAGTCATCGGAATGAGATCGATCTTAAACGTTTCGGTACCAAACACAACATTACAATCATTACAAACATCAACCCCTAGCACCGTCTTACCATCCGCTATTTCGACTTTGATGTTATGCGAGGTGTATATAAAATAGTTTATATTTTACTAGGAAAATACTATTAAATACAATACAATTTTACACAAGATATTTATTTATTTATAGAATGGATATACTTAAACCTTGCTACAACACTTATAGGCAGTGTACCTAATCGTACAGTAGTGTAGTTTTTAGTAAGTCCGGTTCGTTCCACAGGGAAATCTTTAAACAAAGCTCAACGCTATATTAGTTTACTTTTATAAAAATACAAACATATATATAAGTAATATTATTATTATAAAGGGGGGTTTTTACCGTTTAATGACCGGTTTGTCGATTTTAAAACTTTAGTCGCAGTTAAAACCTAATGTAAAATATTAAATAAATAAAAGACTTAAATTAAAACTTAAAGTAAATAACGATAATGAAATTGCGAATAATAAAAGTGCGATAAACTTGCGATAATTAAAAAGTACGATAATTAAAAGTGCGATTAAACAACAATAAATAAAAGTGCGATAATTAGAAGTGCAATTAAATATAAAATAAAGGAAATTAAATATGAAATAAAAGAATTATGCTTATTTAAACTTCCGTAATCATGATGTTTGACGTGTTGATTTTAGTTTTATGCCCATGGGTTAATTGTCCTTTGTCATGGATTATTTAATATGTCCGTCTGGTTTTTGTCCATAACAGTCCATCAGTCATAAATATAAAGTGCGAGTGTCCTCATCAAATTATTCTTATACCCGAAGTTAAATATTCCAACTAATTGGGGATTCGAATTGTAACAAGGTTTTAATACTTTGTTTAATGAATACACCAGGTTATCGACTGCGTGTAAACCAAGGTTTTACTACTTTGTTAACAATTACACCAATTACCCTTGAATGTAATTTCACCCCTGTTTTAATTATTCTAGTGGCTATTAATCCATTCCCGTGTCCGGTTAAATGAACGATTATTCGTACATATAAATACCCCGCCCATCGTGTCTGATCGAGTGTATATGGTAATTTATAGGGACGCCCAATTGTAAATCTTTATATTAACATTAACAAACTTTCATTTAGTTAAACAAATATAAAGCCCATTAATAGCCCATAGTCTAATTTCCACAAGTGTCGTTCTTTTGTCCAAACCCCAATTATGGTACAAAGCCCAATTACCCAATTTTAGTAATTAGCCCAACATCATGATTACTTCGTTTTAAATAAGCATAATAATAACTTAGCTACGAGACATTAATGTAAAAAGGTTGAACATAACTTACAATGATTAAAAATAGCGTAGCGTTACACGGACAGAATTTCAACTTACACCCTTACAACATTCGCTAACATACCCTTATTATTAGAATTAAAATTAAAATTAAAATTAAAATATAAATTATATATATAAATATAAATTTTACGTATGAATGAGGAAGAAAAAGATGATGGTTTTTGATCAGAATTCGGTTGGCTTTATAGGCAGTTTTCAAATTTGGGGCTCCGCGACTCGCGGCAAAATCCTCTTCAAACTCCGCGAGTCGCGGAGAATGAAATTACAGCTCAGTCCTTGGAGTCTTTCTCTGCCGACGGTTTTTTATTTATAAATATAATATATATATAATTAATTATATATTATATTATATTTATATACATTGTTAACTTGTAATTTTTAGTCCGTTGCGTCGAGCGTTAAGAGTTGACTCTGGTCCCGGTTCCGGATTTTCGAACGTCCTTGCGTACAATTTTATATTTTGTACTTTGCGTTTTGAATCTTGTACTCTTGTAATTTCAAGACGTTTCTTATCAATAATTGGAACCTTTTTTATTGTCTTTTGTACTTTTGAGCTTTTTGGTCATTTGCGTCTTCAATTCATCGAATCTGTCTTTTGTCTTCACCTTTTATTATTTAAACGAATATCTCTTGTAAATAGAACAATTGCAACTAAAAGCTTGTCTTTCTTGAGGAATAATGCTATGAAATATATGTTCGTTTTTAGCATTATCAAATATTCCCACACTTGAGCGTTGCTTGTCCTCAAGCAATATTGTCTTGAAATACTAGAATCACTTCTTTATTCTTCACACTTTGTACATCAGTGATTTCTATATGGCGGTATAAACAATGGTAGTAACGATATGGTTTACAGTCCCACATGACTATAAAAAATTAGATCCATTAAGGAAATTGGATCTTTATGAAAACATTTGATCTTTTGAAATCTAGTTTTTACCCTAGATAAGTTTTCCGGAATAACCCTTTACCGGTGTTTGCAAAATATTTTTGTGGGTTTGGTGGGTTTCAGATTTGAAAATTTTAGCTCAAAACTTGCGGTTTTGTGTCACCCACTTGCTAACCTTGTATTAGGAAAGCAACACGTCCAGTTTACTTGTCCCGTATATTACCTTTCGGTAAACTACCGTCCGGTTGTAAAGGAAAGCGTTGAACAAGCAACTGTTAAGGCAATGTCCCCTGATATGCTTTTAATTATGGTCTATAACGTGTCGGACGCAATTACTATCCTTGGTAGGAGCAATAGTAAAGCTCACCCTTATAATTTTTCGGTCTGGCACAAGGTCCTGTCTTTGACCACTATGCAACCACCGTTCTTACGGTTGACACCCGATTTGGTTCAGGTGACCTAATGAATTCCAGGTGAATTCCTAGGATTTTACGTTCAATGGTAATGAACGCATTGAAAATAGGGTTTTCAGAAAACAAATCGGTTTGTAATTTTGATCAAAATATTTTCTCGTTTAAGCTCGAGTTTAGATATCATTGAATTCCATGAGTTTGAATTCTCAATCTTTAAGGTCAATCTCTAGGATTGAGTAATATCAGTCTTAAAAGCCGATTTTTAATCTTTAAGGAGATTATCCTTTCTGGGGATCTGATTCATTAGTCTTATCCAGCTAATTTGCATGGTGTCCCCCCATTGTACGAGATAAATCCTTCTCATGGTTAGGATAAAGCTGACCACTTGGCGACCCTGTTTAATGCTGAGGTCCGTGGATTTCCTGCTGATTTTAGTGATGACTTTTCTAGATTTTTTTGTCAACCTACAGCTGGTCTGGACGACAACTTCATGACCTAAATCAAGAAGCGCGTGTCTTTTTCGGAAGACTTTACTTCCTTTTAATGATGGAATTGATTCATCATGTAGATTCATCTCTTCTTTTCTTTCATCGGGTAAAAACAGTTTAGTTTAGTCCAAAGCAAAAGTATTTTCAGTTATTTGTTACAGATATATGTGACATATATTTAAAATAACTTGGTAAATTTTCCCACACTTGGCTTTTATTTTCCTTTTTATCGTCCTCTATTCCATTTTAAATGAATTTTACAATTTTTGTTTGTTTCTCAATTTATGTCCTTTCCGAGGTAACAATAATTTCGGTGTTAAAACCTAGTTTTATCGTTCATAAATATGTATAAACATGATTTTGAGTTCATTTAATTGAAAATTTTGAAAATTTTTACTAGAATTGGGTAGTCAGTATATAAGACTAGGGCTGTTCTTTTTTATCAGAGAGCACTAGATTCTAATACAACTACTGCTTTACTAGTATTTTTAATGGTAACCAAGTGTATAAAGTAAAAAATTTTAAAATCCGAAAGAATTTAACCCCTTCCCACACTTAAGATCTTGCAATGCCCTCATTTGCAAGAAATCAGTAACAATTTAAATTATTGAGGGTGATTTGTGTGAAAATGATTAAATTTTACCAAAGTTTCCAAATATAATGGCGTTTGTTTGCTGAATGATAAATGGTGCACATCATTTGTTCATTCCGTCTTGTTGTTATTTCACATATATTTTGCATCTTGTCGTCAAAATTAGTTGCTTTTGCTGAACTTAATGCCAGTCTTTGAAAATGCGTTGTTTTACCCTGTTGTGTACATAAGATAAACTGCAAACATATATACATATTTTTGAAGTTTGGTTTATTACCCCACATTAAAAAATTATTAAAATCTAAGAATAAAAGTTAGATAATTATAAAAATGATTACAATATTAACAAAAGTATTAAACGTATCAATAATTACAAATTACAAAATAATAAAAAATAATAAGTAAACTAAGGATGATATTGGTACCAATAGGGGTTCCAGGCATAACCATAAGTGCTATAGAATGCTTCGGCAGGGTCATACGTAGGATACGGTGGCTGCATCTCTATAGACCAAGGAGGGAAGATGGGTTTCGGTGTAGGAATATAGTTTCTACCTATATGTTGGCAATGAGCTATGATCTGGTTCTGATGAACTTGCCAATCTTCAAATGCTCTCTGTCTAGCATTTTCGTATTCCTGAGAAGCTATAAACCTATGCATTTCTTGCATCTCATTCCCCCCTCCTACATTACCTTGCTGCTGGTTTCTCTCCACCTGTGGATGTCTACCATGGTATCGTACTGCGGCGTTATTTTGCCTCTTCAAAACTTTCGCACCATGGTATACATTTAAACCTATAGTATCGCGGGGTTCCGGTTCTTCTACTAATAATCCCCCCCGACTTATATCCACACCGAGATATTCACCAATCAAAGTAATAAAAATACCACCTCCTATTATGCTATGTGGTCGCATCCCCCGAACCATAGCTGATAAATAATAACCCACACAATATGGTATACTTACAGCGCTTTGTGGGTCTCGAATACACATATGGTAAGACAAATCCTGTTCATTTACTTTTTCTTTGTTCTTACCCCTTTGTGTAATCGAATTAGCTAAAAACCTATGTATCACTCTTAATTCGGCTCTATCTATATCCAAATAAGAGTAATTTCCCCCTTTGAAACGGTGATGGCTTGTCATTTGACTCCACACACCGTGTGTATCAAAATTTTCATCTATCTTTCTACCGTTTAGTATCAATCCTCTACAATCGGCAGACGCTAACTCCTCAGGCGTATATATACGTAAAGCCTGAGCCATGTCCAGTAAAGACATGTGGCGCATCGAACCGCCTAACAAAAATCTAATAAAAGAACGATCGGTTAAACTAGCTACCCGATCATTCAACTCTATACTACATAACAATTCTTCACACCATACTTTATATACAGGTCTACGTATGGTGAATAAACATATCCAGTCATTAAAAGAAGAATTACCATACCTCTGTACAAGTAATTCCCTAATTGGCCCGGCCAATTCTACAGCTTCTAAGGGTCCCCATTCTATGACCCTTGGTACCTCAACAACCTTAGAATGAAGAGTATGCAAACCCCGTTGATATTTTGGATAATCTATCCAAAGTCTGTCAAATCTCAGGTTCGGGTGCAACTCTTCCAAGTGCATATCGGAAAAGGTCATGACTGGATGCGGTACATCCTGCTTGTAGTAGTTATCCACCTCCTGTTGTTCCAAATTCTCAGCAGGAGCATTGCGGGCTTGGGATGAAGATTCACCCCTTTCATTCTGCAAAACACATCAAACACAATTTTTGTGCATCCGAATATGCATTAGTGTCAGCAAAATCATCAATCAAAATAATTACAATGACATTATCAATTTATATCAAACTTAAGCTTATTTTCACATTTTTATCAAATCTACACTTTTTCAAATAAGCATATACGAAAATGTTCGCCAAGTTCATAAGCATTCAACTCAAATAACATGTCAAAATAATCATTACTAGCAATCAAACAAGTCTCAAATGGCATTATCTTTCAAAAATCAAGTTCATGAATTTTAGACTTGAAAAAGTCCACTTTAATTCTCAAAATCATGTTTAGGCTCAAAGTTTGGATCATTTAACTACCTAGACATGTTACACTACTCAATTTAGCAACAATTCATGACAAAAATCGGCCATAACCTGTTTATATCAAAAAGCCCCAAATTTGCTCAAGAACACAAACCCTAGATTATTCAAAATTTGAAGTTTAAGGCTTCTAATTATGTTAAACAGCATCAATCTAGGTTATACAAGCATAATACATAAACAATTTAAGTCTAATTACACTAAAAAGCATCAAAATCAAATTGGGGAAAAAATGACTCAAGAACACCAAATTTCGAATTAAATGGTGTTTAGGTGTAGAAATTTACCGTTTTTCTTGAGTAATTCTTAGATAGCATCCTTCTCAACATGATTTTAGCAAAAAATTTGGTGATTAACGGTTAAAAATTGTGATTTTGGGGTTTTTTCTCGGGTATTTTTGGAGTATTTCGCAGCTATTTTCTGTTTTGGGTGTGTGAAACTGAGCTGTTGCAGCTCTTTATTTTTTTTCTGTAATCCGACTCTCCCGCGAGTCGCGGGGATTAACCCTCCAAACTCCGCGACTCGCGGAGTTTGGTATTTTTTTTTTTTTTTATAATCATTAACTTATTAAAACAATTAAGTAATTAATTTTAAAATTTTGTTTCCCTTGTTATTTAGGACGAGGTCGTTTCGAATCGATGTCCTAGTCCGTCTCTCGACAAAATTTTAAAATTTGTCTTTTTGTAGCGATTGTTTTAAAAGCTAAGATTTTTGGGTTTTTTCAATGTTTTTGGCATACTTTAATTCAATAAGATTAAAAATAATGATAATAAAAGTTCTCGTCCCTCCCTCGGGTAAAGCAATTTCGGTTCAAAGACCTAGTCTTCAACTTACGACGAATTTTAAAAATCATATTCTTAACTTAATGAGATAAAGTAAATTTTTGTTTTTAAATTCACACAACTTAAATATAAAATTCAAAATTATTATTAAAAATTCACACCAAACTTAAAATTTGAAATGCATAAAATTAAAAATTTATATTTTAAAAATTAAAAATTCACACCAAACTTAATTTAAAAATTCATATTATAAATTCACACCAAACTTATATTAATTTTTTCAAATATTTACAATTTTAAAAATATTGATTTTACAAAGTTTACAATATTTATAAAGGGTTCAAATATTAATTTTTTTAAAAAAACATGGTAAAAATAAAATTAAAAATCTTTTTGTCTTTTTATCCCACTTTAATCAATCAAATATTATCAAAAATATGCGCCCCTCCTTTCGGTAAAGTAATTTTGGTTCCAAGACCTAATTTAACTCATGACGAATTTTTGAAATATTTTGGGTTGATTGTTTAAAGATATTTATACCTTAAGAATAAACGTTAAATTTCGCAGTGATGTAATAAATTTTTGAATGATATCAATAATTTCGGTCGCCAAACCTAATTTTATTTAATACTAATTTAATACTTTTTAGCGAACAAATTAGCGTTTATTATCAAAAGGTTAAAAATAAAAATAAAAATAAAAAACTGTACAGACATACCTGTGAAATAGATTTCTTAGTTATATGATCTATCCCATTCATAAGATAGTCGGTTTAATTGGTTTTCCATGGCTACATAGGCGTAACCTCGAGCATTCAGTGTCTTTTCTTCTAAACATATGAACGGTCCGTCTCTGCATAAAGTAACAAATTCGGTATTTGAATAGGTTTGATTATTTGAACATTTACCTCCATGTGACCATTTTCCGCATTTGTGACATCGTTCTAAGTGTCGTGCTCTTCTTTTCGCTGCGGATTTTGATTTTTCTTTACCAAATTGTAACTTATTATCTTCGCATCTGGATTCTTTTCTAACTCCGTCCATTCTTTCTCTGATTACTGATACTATTTCACTCGGTAGTATGTCATTATTACGTTTAGTGATCAAAGCGTGTAGCATTAGACCATGGTTTAGCTCACAGGCAGTCTTCATTTTGTAAAAACCTAAAAAAAATAAAAATTCAGAATGGGGGGAGAAGACTAGTTCTTTAGGGTCTGCTAGGGAAAGACCATTCGGGTTCCATTTTCGAGAACTACACGAAAACAAACAATCTAACTCTAACAGAAATACATATTATCCTTTAAAGACTTGATTCTCCCCACACTTAGTTAGCTGTGGTGTCGAAATTGTGATTAACTTCGTTGTCGACTTCCATCGGACCATGTATGTAATGTTTAACTCTGTGACCATTAACTTTAAATTCAAACCCATTTGAATTTCATAATTCTATCGTTCCGTATGGGAAAACTCTTTTGACTATGAATGGTCCAGACCATCTTGATTTCAATTTTCCAGGAAATAGCTTGAATCGTGAATTGAAAAGAAGAACTCTGTCTCCTTCTTTAAATTCTTTTGAACTTCTGATTCTTTTATCATGCCATTTCTTCATTCTTTCTTTATAAATTAACGAATTTTTGTATGCTTCATGTCTTAATTCTTCTAATTCATTTAGTTGACTTAATCGTAGACGTCCGGCTTCATGTAAATCAAGATTACATGTCTTCAAAGCCCAAAATGCTTTGTGTTCAATTTCTACTGGAAGATGACATGCTTTTCCATAAACAAGTCTAAAAGGTGTGGTTCCAATTGGAGTTTTGTAGGCTGTTCTAAAAGCCCAGAGTGCATCCTCCAATTTAATGGACCATTCCTTCGGATTTGATCCTACAGTTTTCTCTAGAATACGTTTTAAAGCTCGGTTGGTATTTTCAACTTGTCCACTTGTTTGTGGATGATATGCGGTAGAGATTTTATGAGTTACTCCATATCTTTTAAGAACTTTCTCAAGTTGATTATTACAGAAATGAGTACCCCGATCACTTATTAAAGCTTTCGGTGTTCCAAACCTTGCAAAAAGACGTTTTAAAAAGTTGACTACTACTCGTGCATCGTTAGTTGGGAGAGCTTGTGCTTCCGCCCATTTAGATACATAATCAATGGCTACGAGTATATATAGATTATTATGAGATTTTGGAAATGGACCCATAAAGTCAATACCCCAAATGTCAAATACTTCACATACTTGGATGACATTTTGTGGCATTTCATCACGTTGACTTATTTTTCCGGCCCTTTGACATGCATCACAGGATTTGCAAAGAAGGTGTGCGTCTTTGTAAATTGTAGGCCAATAGAATCCAGCTTCATAAACTTTTCTTGCTGTTAGTTGAGGCCCATAATGCCCTCCTGTTGGTCCTGTGTGACAATGGTTTAAAATTTTACTAGCTTCATCTCCAAATACACATCGGCGTATTATTCCATCGGGACAACTTTTAAACAGATGTGGATCTTCCCAGAAATAGTGTTTTATATCACTGAAGAATTTCTTTCGTCTTTGGTACGATAATCCTTTTTCAAGGAATCCACAAACTAAGTAGTTTGCATAGTCTGCAAACCATGGGATTTCTTTATAATCTATCTTCAATAGATATTCATCAGGAAAGTTGTCTTGTATGGCCGATTCATTTAGAACTTCTAATTCGGGATTTTCAAGACGAGAAAGATGATCAGCGGCGAGATTTTCTGCTCCTCTTTTATCTCGGATTTCAATATCAAACTCTTGTAAGAGTAAGATCCAACGGATTAATCTTGGTTTAGCATCTTGTTTTGAAAATAGGTATCTAAGAGCAGAATGGTCGGTATAGACCACCGTTTTTGCTAGAACGAGATATGATCGAAATTTGTCAAAAGCAAAGACAATAGCAAGGAGTTCTTTTTCAGTAGTTGTATAGTTCGTTTGTGCTCCTTGTAATGTCTTACTAACATAATATATAGGTTGAAATCGTTTTTCAATCCTTTGTCCTAAAACGGCTTCCATTGCAAAATCACTTGCATCGCACATTAGTTCAAATGGTAGATTCCAATTTGGTGTTATCATGATCGGTGCATTAGTGAGTTTTTCTTTAAGAATATTAAAAGATTTGATACATTCATCTGAAAAGATGAATGGCGCATCCTTTTCTAGGAGTTTATTCATAGGAGTGGCAATTTTAGAAAAATCTTTTATGAAACGTCGGTAAAAACCGGCATGCCCTAGAAAACTCCTAACTCCTCTAACATTTGTGGGATGTGGAAGTTTAGCAATTACATCTACTTTAGCTCTATCCACTTCAATTCCTTCTTTTGAAATTTTATGTCCAAGAACGATGCCTTCTTTAACCATGAAATGGCATTTCTCCCAATTAAGTACTAGATTTGATTTTTCGCATCTAATTAGCATTCGTTCCAGATTAACTAGACATGATTTAAATGTATCACCGAAGACTGAAAAGTCATCCATGAATACTTCCATGCATTCTTCTATCATGTCGTGAAAAATCGCCATCATACACCTTTGAAAGGTTGCAGGGGCGTTACAAAGTCCAAATGGCATGCGTTTGTAAGCAAAAGTACCATAAGGGCACGTAAATGTGGTTTTCTCTTGGTCTTCGGGTGCTATTGGAATTTGAAAATATCTGGAAAATCCATCTAGAAAACAATAGTAACTATTTCCGGCTAATCTTTCCAACATTTTATCTATGAAAGGTAAGGGAAAGTGATCTTTTCTGGTGGCGTCATTTAATTTTCTATAATCAATACATACACGCCATCCTGTTACAGTCCTAGTAGGAATAAGCTCATTTTTCTCATTTGTAATGACAGTCATGCCACCCTTCTTAGGTACGCATTGAACTGGGCTTACCCATGGACTATCAGAAATTGGATAAATTAAACCTGCATCTAGTAGTTTAATAATCTCTTTCTTAACTACATCTTGCATATTAGGATTTAGTCTTCGTTGGCGTTGCACATACGTTTTATGACCTTCTTCCATAAGGATTTTATGTGTGCAATACGAAGGACTTATTCCTTTAATATCATGAATCTTCCATGCAATGGCTGGTTTATGAGCTTTCAACACAGAAATGAGTTGTGATTTCTCATTTTCAGTAAGAGAAGACGATATTATTACAGGTAATTCAGATTCACCATGTAAATAAGCGTATTCCAAATGGTTTGGATGTGGCTTTAACTCTAATTTCGGAGGTTCTTCTATCGATGATTTATATCGATATCTGTCTTCTTCTTTTAGCATTTGAATTTCTTCTGTTGTTGGTTCATATCCATTAGCTATAAGTGTAGCTAACATTTCAGCTTCATCAATTGGTTCATTACCTTCTCCTAAAGAACATTCTCCTGTTCCTTGTAATTCTGGAAATTCTTCTAATAATTCTGCATATGCATCTATAGTTTGAATATAATAACATGTATCATCTGCAGATTGTGGTTGTTGCATTGCTCTATCAACTGAAAAGGTAACACTCTCATCCTCTATACTTAGGGTCAGTTTCTTACCGAACACGTCTATCATTGCTTTAGCCGTGTTTAAGAATGGTCTTCCTAATATGAGAGGAACTTGAGAATCTTCTTCCATGTCCAGAACAACAAAATCTACTGGAAATACTAAATTACCAACTTTAACTAGCATGTTCTCCATTATCCCTCTAGGATATTTTATTGATCTATCGGCTAGTTGTATGCTTATTCTTGTTGGTTTCAATTCTCCAAGGTCTAGTTTAGCGTATAGTGAATACGGCATTAGATTTATACTAGCACCTAAGTCTGCCAATGCTTCTATTGAACTAAGACTACCCAGAAAACATGGAATTGTGAAACTTCCTGGATCAGATAGTTTTTCTGGTATCTTATTCAACAGCACTGCTGAACAATTAGCATTCATAGTAACAGCCGAGAGTTCTTCCATTTTCTTTCTATTTGAGATTAGATCTTTCAAGAATTTAGCATATCTTGGCATTCCTGAAATCACATCAATGAAAGGAAGATTTACATTTATCTGTTTAAACATATCCAAGAATTTGGATTGCTCGGCTTCAAGTTTCTCTTTCTTCATTTTACTCGGGTAAGGAAGTGGTGGTTGATATGGTTTAACATAAGGTTTATCCTTAACTGTGTTATCTTCATTAACCTTTTCAACTACCGGTTCTTTTTCCTTATCTTGATCAGGTTGTGGTTCTTGTGGAGTAGGAATAGTTTCATCAGAAGTTACAGGTATTTCAGGTGGTTTAAGTGTTGTACCACTTCTTGTGGTAATGGCTTTAGCTGTTTCATTCCGGGGGTTAGCATTTGTATCACTAGGTAGACTTCCCGGTTTTCTTTCACCTATTAACCTTGCTAGGTTACTTACTTCTTGTTCCAGATTTTGAATAGAAGCTTGTTGATTTCTAAATGCTTGAGCATTTTGTTCATTTGTTTGTTTTTGAGATGTGAAAAACTGCGTTTGAGTTTCAACTAGCTTCGTCATCATATCTTCTAAATTCGGCTTTTTATCATCGGTTTGTTGTGGTGGTTTGTTTTGAAAATTCGGTCTTTGCTGATTATAAGTATTATTGGATACTTGTTGATTGCTAGGACCTTGTTGGTTGTTGTATGGAATATTTCGGTTATAATTCTGGTTTTGATTGTAAATCGGTCTTGGCGGTTGATAATTATTCTGATAATTATTTCCAGGCCTTTGGTTTATGTATGAAATATTCTCTCTTTGTTCCATTGTTAATTCAATACTGAGACAATCTTTTGTCAAATGTGGTCCTCCACACTGCTCACAACTAATTCGTATTGAGTGAATATCCTTAGTCATCTTTTCCATTCGTCTCTCCACAGCATCTATCTTTGCGGAAATGGAATCTAAGTCATGACTAGAATCGGCTCTAGCTGCTTTAGATGATCTAATGATATCTTTTTCTTGGTGCCACTCATGTGAGTGGGAAGCAGTATTATCAATAATTTTGTAAGCATCAGTTTCGGTTTTCTTCATAATAGAACCACCAGCTGCTATATCTATATCTTTCCTTGTAGTGATGTCGCATCCTTGGTAGAATATTTGTACTATTTGACAGGTGTCTAAACCATGTTGCGGACATCCTCTTAATAACTTTCCATATCTTGTCCACGCCTCATATAGAGTTTCATTTGGTTTCTGTGTGAACGTAACAATTTCTGCTTGAAGTCTTACGGCTTTAGATGCAGGAAAGAATTGTTTAAGAAATTTGTCAATTAAAACGTCCCATGTATCGATCGCCCCTTCAGGTAACGATTCCAACCAATCTTTGGCTTCTCCCTTTAAAGTCCAGGGAAATAACATGAGATATATCTGTTCATCCTCCACTTCTCGGATTTTAAATAGTGTGCAGATCCTATTAAAGGTACGTAGATGTTCATTTGGATCTTCCTTTGGCGCACCACTAAATTGGCATTGATTAGTCACCATGTGTAGAATTTGTCCTTTGATTTCATAATCTGGCGCATTAATGTCTGGATGAGTAATTGCGTGACCTTGGCCAGTGCGTTTAGCTCTCATTCGGTCTTCCATACTTAAAGGTTCCAGATTCTCCATAATTGAATTTGTTGAATCGGTATCACTAGATGATTCTGATTTAATGGTTCATTCCTCAACAATCTCTGTTTGAATGATTGGTGGTTTCGGAGGAAAGTTTAGTGGTTCAGGATCTACGAACCGTTCCTGAATATTCTCCGGATTCTCAATTGTGATGTCGGGTTCAAAAAATGGATTATCGGAAATTTGAACTGAAGTACTTGGTCGACTGGATGACGATTCTAAAGAAAAATCAACGGCGGTTATATTTGCTAAATGTCTTGATCTAGTTACAGGTGGTGAACGTAAAAAAAGTGGTGAACGTCTTGCTCGGTGCATTCACTGAATATCCTATTAGTTTTTAAAAGGAAAGAAAAATTTTAATAAGTTATCCAATTAATAGACTTTTCTGATTTTGCCCACGTTTTGAATAGCCAAAAGATGCAGCAGAGGGGTAGGATTCGTTTGGTCTCAATATAATTGAGGACTGTTTGGCTCCAATAACCCGGTCCACGTACAAATCCAACTATTACTACGAACCAGAAAATTTTGATGTCTATCAATTTAACCACTTAAAATAAATTTTCGTAATTTTAAGAAATTTAGATAAGAAGTAGAAAAAATTCTAAGTCCTAAAAACTAGAATGGCGAGAAATAAGAGAGAAAAATAGTTCGTCGCAAAAGGTCGAAAAAGAAAAAAAATGGTTGAAAAATAAAAGGTGACGGAAAAATAAAAGAAACTTATAAAAACTTAAAAATACTTTACTAACCTAACCTTATTACTACAACTAACTTAAAATTATAATCGCAAATTGAAATTACTAATTGGAATGATAATTGATACATAGTAAAAGGTCTAAAAATATTAAAGCTTATAGGAGAAACTAAATCCCAAATGGAAATAACTTAAAAAGAAACTAAAACTTAAAAAGGCGTCGCAAAATTCTAAAGTACCTAAATCTTAGTCTAAAGAAAAAGCACTTAAGGAATTCTACGGCAAAGCCTAAAAATCTAGGAGTAAAAATGACTATAGCAAAAACTAAGTTTAAAATTAAATATGAGCTAAAAATACAAATATTACGCTACAATGATTAAAAAGGGACAAAATATAAAAATATACAAAAAGTTGTAAAAAGTACAATTTTTATAAAAATATTATTTTTATATTATTTATTTAATAAAACTACTAATTTTACAATTTAATAAAACTAATTAATACTAAATACATAAATAAAAAGTAAAAGTAAAAATAAAACTAATAATAATAATAATAATAATTAGGTTTAAATAATAATTATAATTAATTATAACCCGTAATTAATGCAGGATTAGGGTTTTTTGTCGCCTGTCAGAAAGGCTCCGCGAGTTGCGGTAATTAATACATCAAACCCCGCGAGTCGCGGGGTTTCAAATTTCAGATCTGGAGCAGTTTGAAATTTTTACGCGTTTTTTTTTTATTATTTTCTGTTTTCTGTTTTTTAATTAAATAAAAGATATTAAAACTTATATTTTTATAAACTAAAATAAAAATAAAGAAACTTATAAAACTTAAATATTTAACAAAATCTTAAAAATACTTATATTTTTGTTTTTCTTTTTATATTTTCGAATTTTTAAAACGTATTTTTACAAAAACGACTTTTAATAAAAATAACTAAAATTTTTTTTTTTTTATATTAGCGTTGCGCTTCCGGCGTTTAAGAGTGTTCCCCGGCAGCGGCGCCAAAAATACTTGACTGTTATGCGAGGTGTATATAAAATAGTTTATATTTTACTAGGAAAATACTATTAAATACAATACAATTTTACACAAGATATTTATTTATTTATAGAATGGATATACTTAAACCTTGCTACAACACTTATAGGCAGTGTACCTAATCGTACAGTAGTGTAGTTTTTAGTAAGTCCGGTTCGTTCCACAGGGAAATCTTTAAACAAAGCTCAACGCTATATTAGTTTACTTTTATAAAAATACAAACATATATATAAGTAATATTATTATTATAAAGGGGGGTTTTTACCGTTTAATGACCGGTTTGTCGATTTTAAAACTTTAGTCGCAGTTAAAACCTAATGTAAAATATTAAATAAATAAAAGACTTAAATTAAAACTTAAAGTAAATAACGATAATGAAATTGCGAATAATAAAAATGCGATAAACTTGCGATAATTAAAAAGTACGATAATTAAAAGTGCGATTAAACAACAATAAATAAAAGTGCGATAATTAGAAGTGCAATTAAATATAAAATAAAGGAAATTAAATATGAAATAAAAGAATTATGCTTATTTAAACTTCCGTAATCATGATGTTTGACGTGTTGATTTTAGTTTTATGCCCATGGGTTAATTGTCCTTTGTCCTGGATTATTTAATATGTCCGTCTGGTTTTTGTCCATAACAGTCCATCAGTCATAAATATAAAGTGCGAGTGTCCTCATCAAATTATTCTTATACCCGAAGTTAAATATTCCAACTAATTGGGGATTCGAATTGTAACAAGGTTTTAATACTTTGTTTAATGAATACACCAGGTTATCGACTGCGTGTAAACCAAGGTTTTACTACTTTGTTAACAATTACACCAATTACCCTTGAATGTAATTTCACCCCTGTTTTAATTATTCTAGTGGCTATTAATCCATTCCCGTGTCCGGTTAAATGAACGATTATTCGTACATATAAATACCCCGCTGTAACACCCCAAATTTCAAGATATTTTTCTAGTAATTAATAAGTAACTTTTATTAACGTTTTTTTTTATGTATGATTTAAGAATAAATGTAAAAAGAAAGGTTAGAAGTGACTTGAAATATTATTATTTTTTAATAATAATAAGTGTTGGTGGTCGTGGGCCAAAAATAGTAAGTCGAAATGCTTAACGGTTAACTTTTCGATAAGTTGTCATTTTGGAGCTGTTTCGTAAAACGAGCATAACTTGCTCATATTTTCTCGGATTGAGGTGATTCAAAAACCAAGACGTCCGTAACTAAATATGTGACAACTTTCGTGTTTTAAGTTTTTCAAAATTCTGCCCTGATTGACAAAAACGGGCCAAATACGAGTTAAAGTGGGGTTTGACAGCTTTTGTATATTGAGGGACTAGTTGTGTAAAAGTGCCAAAAACGTTTTTGAGCACCAAAATCAGATTGTGGAGCTCATTTCCAGCTCAAAACAAATCTGGAAATTCACTCTCAAGTTCTAGAGAGAGAGTGTGATGTTTTTAGAGAGAGCAAGAGGAAGGAGGAGACCAAAAATTGAAAGTTAATTCTTCATGCAAGTGCAAAATTGAACAATTAGAGGCTTATAGTTCATGCTAGAAGCAAGTATTTCATCATCTTCTTCCTAAAATCCAAGCTTAAATTAAGGGTTCATAAACCCTAGAGAAGTAAGGTATGAATCTTGTTGAAATTAGATGAAATTGATGGTTGTTTCAAGTTTAGTTAATGTTTTAATGTTATATGCACTATGGTTAAGCTTAAAAGCGAAATTAATTAGTGTTAATGTGTATGTTTATGTATGAACTTGCAAAAGAACAAGTATTTTGTTTACGGTAAGTTATCAAGTTAATGATTTTGATGAAGTTAATTTTATTAGTTTATGTTATGGTTGTTAATGGGTACTTAATGATGAATGCGGTAGATGATATTATGATGTGTTAAGTTTGCTAATACAATTTCAAGATGTTAAAGAAGTCTTTCAACAGTTTTAGTAGTAAAGGAATTCGGGTAGAGTGACGAGATATGAGTCTGTGATAGACCAATGAAGAAGGAACTACACCGGGACAAGCCTATCATGAGGGCTACGACAGGTAAGTGGGGATATACTTGTACATACACGGGTGCGCAAGGTAAGTATTATGTGATTGATGATTTACGATTATTGTAGAGTTCTTTCTATGAATGTAATATGTTATAGATATGTGTTGTTATGATGCATTAGTGATGAAGTGTATGATGTGTTCATGAAGCAAGGACATACAAACTCTTCTTAAGAGATTGGCCACCAAGAAGACGGTTTACGAAGGATAATTATTGCTATTTATAGTGTGCCAAGTTTATGGGCGCTTGTTCTTAACTCTCTATGTTACTCACTAAGCATTGAGCTTACCCATATTCATTGTTGTCATGTATGTAGGTACTTGAAAAGCGGCAAGAGATCATAAAGTGGACTTTCATGAATGTATTGGGACAAGTGAAGTAAACGGATCTCGCAAGTTCTTAAAAGTATATAGTAAGTGTCGAAGAATTAGCGATTCCACAAGGAATTTAAGTAAGAAGTTAGCTCAAGTAAGTAAAAGCAACTTTCTAAATCTTGCTTTTATTATGATGATCTATGTTATTGAATGCGGATGATCATGTGTTCAAATGTTTGTAATTCAAGGTTGTTTTGCTTTAGAGTTTTCAAGTATGATCAAATTGGCTTTATAAGTGGAACTGTGACTCTCGAAAATTGAATCATGCTTTAGGTAATTACATGTGTTGACGTCTTTGGTTATATCGTTAAACATTTTGGAGTAAACAAGTAGTCAAAGATTTTGTAATAAGGTTAATGAAAGGTTTAAGTGTGTTTAGATGAAGTGTGATAGATAATGGAATGAGTCAATTGGGTCAAGTTTGACATATAAGCCGATATGGGTTGAAACGATATGTTGATTGGTGCAATAGGTCGTGCGTGACTGAGTGACTTTAGTGTCTCGTTTTAATATTAGAAATGATAAATTCATGTAGATAAAAGATTAATAATGTAACGTATTGGTGAAAATGTGGTTTTGATAATAAGTTGCAGATCAGTACCAGCAGCCGTGTAATGTAGCGCCGCGACACTACATGTCGCGCCGCGACATATCGAATGTTTCATTTACAGAAGAGCTGTTAAGCTGAAATGATTTCCTTTGAAATGTCGTGCCACGACTAAGGGATGCCGCGCCGCGGCATATCACATGGTCTGGGCGGACACCTGTTTTATAAAATAAAAATAAAAAAATTCATCGATCGTTTAAAGGTGTTAAACCCGCCCATCGTGTCTGATCGAGTGTATATGGTAATTTATAGGGACGCCCAATTGTAAATCTTTATATTAACATTAACAAACTTTCATTTAGTTAAACAAATATAAAGCCCATTAATAGCCCATAGTCTAATTTCCACAAGTGTCGTTCTTTTGTCCAAACCCCAATTATGGTACAAAGCCCAATTACCCAATTTTAGTAATTAGCCCAACATCATGATTACTTCGTTTTAAATAAGCATAATAATAACTTAGCTACGAGACATTAATGTAAAAAGGTTGAACATAACTTACAATGATTAAAAATAGCGTAGCGTTACACGGACAGAATTTCGACTTACACCCTTACAACATTCGCTAACATACCCTTATTATTAGAATTAAAATTAAAATTAAAATATAAATTATATATATAAATATAAATTTTACGTGTGAATGAGGAAGAAAAAGATGATGGTTTTTGATCAGAATTCGGTTGGCTTTATAGGCAGTTTTCAAATTTGGGGCTCCGCGACTCGCGGCAAAATCCTCTTCAAACTCCGCGAGTCGCGGAGAATGAAATTACAGCTCAGTCCTTGGAGTCTTTCTC
Source organism: Rutidosis leptorrhynchoides (assembly GCF_046630445.1). Classification (NCBI taxonomy): domain Eukaryota; kingdom Viridiplantae; phylum Streptophyta; class Magnoliopsida; order Asterales; family Asteraceae; genus Rutidosis; species Rutidosis leptorrhynchoides. The sequence continues at coordinate 96,925,092 of NC_092338.1, read as the reverse complement.
TGCCGACGGTTTTTTATTTATAAATATAATATATATATAATTAATATAATTAATTATATATTATATTATATTTATATACATAGTTAACTTGTAATTTTTAGTCCGTTGCGTCGAGCGTTAAGAGTTGACTCTGGTCCCGGTTCCGGATTTTCGAACGTCCTTGCGTACAATTTTATATTTTGTACTTTGCGTTTTGAATCTTGTACTCTTGTAATTTCGAGACGTTACTTATCAATAATTGGAACCTTTTTTATTGTCTTTTGTACTTTTGAGCTTTTTGGTCGTTTGCGTCTTCAATTCATCGAATCTGTCTTTTGTCTTCACCTTTTATTATTTAAACGAATATCTCTTGTAAATAGAACAATTGCAACTAAAAGCTTGTCTTTCTTGAGGAATAATGCTATGAAATATATGTTCGTTTTTAGCATTATCAGACTTCTACCGGATGACTTAACTTAGCTAGCGGTTTATTTAACTTAGGCACAAATCTTGGAGACACAAATGACAAATTAGCACCACTATCAAAAAGTATCCATGCCGGATTAGAGTTAACCTTGAAAGTACCTGAGACAACTTCATTGGAATGCTTGGCCTCATCATTGGTCATCAAATAATTTCGCCCCCTTGTCGTGCCCGCTGTGACGACCCAGGAATTTCCGACCAAATTTAAACTTTAATCTTTATATGTTTCCGACACGATAGGCAAAGTCTATTATGTTGAGTCTCGAAAACTTTGAACTGTATTCATGTAAGCATTTGATCTTTGACTATTCCCGACGATTCACGAACCTCGATGTGTAAATAAATATGTAAATGTATATGAATTCTATACATAAGTAATATTGTAATATAAATATATATACATATATATATATATATATATATATATATATATATATATATATATATATATATATATATATATATATATGTATATATATATATATATGTATATGTATATATATATATATATATAATTAACAAATATTAAAGATTTAATAAATTATAGATATTACATAATAAATGGTAATATAATAAACATTATTATTAGTACCATTGATATTATTATCAATATTATTATTTCTATTATTTCTATTAATATTATTTTGACTAATAATATTATTGTTATTACATTTTTATCCGTATTTTATTATAATATTAATAATATTATTATTATTTAATTTATATTACTAATAATTAACAATACTTATAAATAAGCACTACACAGAATCGAATTTGATTTTCATCGCAATCTAACTGCTTTGGAACTTTGTTTATGTCTCTAATTTGGTAACAAAGTGAATTGAACCAAGACAGATATATCGAATCTGAATTATGAAAGATAAATTTTACTATTATATTTACTGTGCTAAATTGATAGATTGAATTACTTTACATTTGATTGAATGAGTTAGTGTATTTGCACTGTACTTAATTATATGATTCATATCCACAATCTAATCTATATTACTATTATCTAATCTATATATACACCAATACGTCCATAATTATTAACCAAACCCATTATCCTCCTTTTTCAATCACTATCTTCAAACACCACAACTATTTCCATTTCTCTTTCTTAGGATCACCAACATCACACCCATTCATGTATTACTTCTTCGTTGATCAATCATCAATTCACTAATCCCTTCCTCCTCAAATCAACCGCCACCCACATCATATAACCATCATCAATTGAAAACGTTCATAGTTATGTCCAACACAAGAACTCGACATCGTAGCAGTTCAGTCCAATAGTTTGGCTCACAATCATCATGGACTAACCCGTCCACTGTTGCAAAAACCAAACCCATGTTAAATTTTCCTTCACGTACGCTGTTGTTTCCCTGGTTCCATTTCGATCAACACCTTACCACCACTATGAAACTGCCGTTGAAATACCTTCTTTAATATTTCCTTATTTCTTCTTCGTTCTTACCATTACTGCTGCTCGAGCTAGATGGTTCCTACTTCTATTTCAAGACGTCATCAACCCTAAATCGCCTGTGCATACACGTTGAACCACCACTACATAGAAACCACTGCTACGCTATATATATTTCTGTTTATGTGTTTTCTGTCTTCTTGATCCTTGTCCAGTCAAAACCCAATTGTCTTTCGGTTGTAAAACAAGCGAAGAACCATGATAGATAAACGATTAAGTTGAGAAACAGGAAAGAAGAGGCTGTATACGTGGGTGTACACCTTTCAAGCTGTAGGCTGCAAAACAATTTAAATACATTGATAATTCATGGATACAATATAGGTGAGCTGTACAACACTAAGGAGACCTTTTACTTTTATTTTTATTTTATCGAAAGAAATATTACTCCAGAATACATTTGCCAAATCAGAAATGGGTTTTTATAATTGGACTACTTGGGTTGTACACTTATTGTTGGGCTGTGACTTCATCTCATCTTATTAAGCCAAGAGTTTTCAATCTGTTTGATGGGCCGAGAGCTTGCTCTCTGTTGGACCGAGCTACACAAGGGCTTGTGGATTGAAATGGTAACAAGATGATATTGATCATCACATAAAATGACGGGTTATATGAGGGTGATGATTGTGATGTTTGCGTTCGATTAGGGAGATGATACATGATACGAATATTAGGATGATATAGAGATGATGAAGGGTCGATAAGATGACAATATATGATTATGATTATGGTCGAGTAATGAAAATGATTATGAATTTATGATTTAGTTAATGATCATGATGATGATTAAGTATGATGAATCAAGATGATATGTTACTATGATTAATTCACGATTTTATGTGTATGATAAGGATACATTGAAAGATAGATGATGTCATGATGATAAGAGACACGATGGAGTTGAATAATAAAGATGTGAAATAGTTGCTGTTTATACATGTTTTTTGTTTTTTTCGGACGAACTTAGTTAGAAAAACAAACAGGTTGAATATATTGGCGTGGCTTATTGAATCGCGATATGGGCTGTTATGATCCAGTTTTCCTATTGTGGGCCGAAACCCAATCTTTTTCCATTGGGCCATTAAATGCTATTTAGGCTAGTGTACAATATGGGATTTATCTAATGAGCCATGAATGAAAATAATGATAGAGATACTTGGTATATAATATTGATTCGATAATAAACTAGAAATGAATGTGAATATGATACGTGATTTAGATAGTGTATTAAGTTCGACTATAATGAGGAGGGTGATTATAATGATAACTAGATCATAATAATGATAAGTGATGAGGATGAATTGATTAGTGAAAAAGAAAGAACAAACGGAACAAACGGTTCTTATTTATATCAGTTGGTAGTAAAACAGAAAAGAGGACACGGAGGAGTGGGTTGGTATGTTATCGGGTTAGCGGGACGTCGCGGGTTCAAACCCGGACTTGGGCATTATTTTTAGGGCTACTTCCTTGAGGTAGTTATTTATTTATTATTATTATTATTATTATTATTATTATTATTATTATTATTATTATTATTATTATTATTATTATTATTATTATTATTATTATTATCATTATTGTTATTTTTATTATTGTTATTTTTATTATTATCATTAGTATTATTAAATACTATTATTAGTATCATCTTTAGTAAAAACTATCAATTATATTAAAAGTATCATTTTACTATTATTATTATAATTATTAGAGAAATTATCATTTTTATCAAAATTATTATTATTACTATCATTATTATTATTTTGACATTAATATTATTATTTTTATATTATCAATATTATTATTATCATAATAATTATTATTAAAATTATTGTAAAATAAAATAAATTTTATTTATTATTATTATCAATATTATTTTATCAAATAACTATTAGTTATATAAAACTATATTTACCACACATAACATAACTATATTAATACTTTTATAATAAATATTAATAAATTTAATTAATAAGATTATTATTGAAAAACCTAATGAAAATAACAATTACATCACTAATAATATATAAATTTGTTCGATTACCATTTTATATGTTAATATATATATAAATGATATAGGTTCGTGAATCCGAGGCCAACCCTGCATTTGTTCAATATCGTAATATGTATTTTTACTACAAAATACAGTATGGTGAGTTTCATTACTCCCTTTTTAAATGCTTTTGTAATATATATTTTTGGGACTGAGAATACATACGCTGCTTTTATAAATGTTTTACGAAATAGACACAAGTAATCGAAACTACATTATATGGTTGAATGATCGAAGCCGAATATGACCCTTTTGCTTGGTAACCTAAGAATTAGTAAACCGATCTACTAATTGACGCGAATCCTAAAGATAGATCTATTGGGCCTAACGAACCCCATCCAAAGTACCGGATGTTTTAGTACTTCGAATTCGTTTTTATCATGTCCGAAGGATTTTCCGGAATGATAGGGGATATTCTTATATGCATATTGTTAATGTCTGTTACCAGGTGTTCAATCCATATGAATAATATTTTTGTCTCTATGCATGGGACGTTTATTTATGAGAACTGAAAATGAAAATCTTGTAGTCTATTAAAATGATGGAAATGATAATTTATGTTAAACTAATGAACTCACCAACCTTTTGGTTAATACTTTAAAGCATGTTTATTCTCAGGTATTAAAGAAATCTTCCGCTGTGCATTTGCTCATATTAGAGATATTACTTGGATTCATTTATGGCATATTTCAAAAGACGTTGCATTCGAGTCATTAAGTTCATCAAGACTGATAAGAAGTCATTGATAGTTTGATATATTAGGAAATGGTATGCATGCCTGTTAACTTTCGATGTAAAGCAAGTTTGTCTTTTAAAAACGAATGCGATGTTTGTAAAATGTATCATATAGAGGTCAAATACCTCGCGAAATCAACTATTGTGAATCGTTTGTAATCGATATGGACTTTGTCCAGATGTATTATGAAAGGACCCGTCCTAATCCATCCGGACGAAGTCCATATCGATTATAAACGAATCACAACAGTTGATTACATCGCGAGGTACTTGACCTCTATATGATACATTTTACAAACATTGCATTCGTTTTTGAAAAGACAATCTTTCATTACATCGAAAGTTGACAACATGCATACCATTTCGTAATATATCTTACTATAATTGACTTAATAATAATCTTGATGAACTCAACGACTCGAATGCAACGTCTTTTGAAATATGTCATGAATGACTCCAAATAATATCTTTAAGATGAGCAAATGCACAGCGGAAGATTTCTTTCGTACCTGAGAATGAACATGCTTTAAAGTGTCAACCAAAAGGTTGGTGAGTTCATTAGTTTAACATAAATAATCATTTCCATCATTTTAATAGACCACAAGATTTTCATTTCTCATAAATATACGTCCCATGCATAGAGACAAAAATATCATTCATATGGATTGAACACCTGGTAACCGACATTCACAATATGTATATAAGAATATCTCCATCATTCCGGGATTCTTCTTCGGACATGATATAAATTTCGAAGTACTAAAGCATCCAGTACTTTGGATGGGGCTTGTTGGGCCCGATAGATCTATCTTTAGAGTTCGCGTCAATTAGGGTGTCTGTTCCCTAATTCTTAGATTACCAGACTTAATAAAAAGGGGCATATTCGATTTCGATCATTCAATCATATAATGTAGTTTCAATTACTTGTGTCTATTTCGTAAAACAGTTATAAAAATTGCGCATGTATTCTCAGCCCAAAAATATAAAGGGTAAAAAGGTAAATGAAACTCACAATACTGTATTTTGTAGTAAAAATACATATGACGTCATTTATCAAGTGTAGGGTTGGCCTCTGATTCACGAACCTATAACATTTGTATATTTATTAATGCATTTAATGGAATCACATGATTTCTTTTATTAGTATGTATTATTTATATATAAATATCTTTTAGTTATATAGAATTTATACTAAATTCCATTAAAGATAAATACTCATGTTATATCTTAAACTATATATTTATATACATTTATGTCGTATATGTATATTTAGAATGTTTAATACCTATATTTTCAATTATATTAGTATATCTATATATATATATATATATATATATATATATATATATATATATATATATATATATATATATGGTTAGTATTATATTAAAACAAGTCATTAGTTTTGCTATATATAAATAACTATATAAATAATGTTAATATGGGTGATATATATTATATAAACTATTAATATATTTATAATATAGGTATTAAGTATATGTTAGGTACAAAATATTTATCTGTAACAAAAATGCTAGTTTTGATAATAATGATTTTCTAATAATAATAACTTTATTGATATTGACTATACTAAAAATAGTAACGATATTGTTAAAAATGGTATTTATGTTAATAATAATAATATTAGTTGTAATAATAATAATTATATTACCAATAATAATAGTTATTAATATCTTAAGAACTTAATGGTTTTATATCTATAAGTATATATATATATATATATATATATATATATATATATATATATATATATATATATATATATGTATATATATATACATAGATACTTTGTTTATAATTTGTACGACCATAGTTTTATTATTTATATCCTAATCAAATTAAATCTTATATTTATCAACACACTATCTCATTCAAAATCATAAGGTTTTTCATAATATCCAAATTTAGTTCATAACTGTATAATATGCTTAATAATAATAATCATAGTTGTAACTTTAACAATAATGATAATGAAATTAATTCAACTAAAAATCTTATTACTAATATTACTTAATAATAATAATAATAATAATAATAATAATAATAATAATAATAATAATAATAATAATAATAATAATAATAATAATAATAATAATAATAATAATAATAAATATAATAATGATAATAATAACAATGAGATAATGATAATAATAAAAGTAATAACTAAATTAGGAAACTACCTCAAAAGTTTGTTTTAAAAAGAATGGCCCGAACCGGGCTCGAACCCGTGACCTCCCGCCTACACACAAACACACTTAACCGCCACCCTGCTCTTGCTTTTCTAATCTAAACCCGATTTGATTTTTCTTAACCCAGTATACTTGTGTCTATCTTCTTCTTCTCTTCTTTATACTAACTGAATCGACCAAATGATTCATGAATCCAAATGATGAGTTTGTAATTAAACTAGGACTTAATATACAACATATAAATACTTACTTGTGATTGATTTAATTGAAGCAAAAAAAAAAAATATGTATAAAGGTTCTGCTGTCGCGACATTAACAAAAAAAATATTTGATTTTCGATTTTGAACACGTAATAGATTATGAGTATAACATAAAATAGTTTGCTAATCATATATAGAAACTATTGGAAACGTCAATTGAATCTGAAACATCAAGAAATTTTCGAATTTTAGAATGAACAACAAGGTTGACTTTTTTAATTTAGAACTTTGACTCTCAAATTCGTTCTTGATTTAAAGAATTGAAAGATGATATTTTACAGAAAGATTGAGTAGGAGGTTCCTAACAATACTATACTTACAGATTTTTAATTTGATTTGAATTCTAAGGTTAAAGAAAAACGAGTTCATAACAGAGGTACGAATAAGTTTGCTTGGTTTTCAGTTTTTTTTTAAAATAAATCAGATAATGGTTGTAGTGATTGATCCTCATAGAATACTGATAAATTCGTCTGTCTTATATAGAAATGTGGTCGACAAGAATTTTTTTAAAATCTTCACAGAAGATTGAGATGGTACAGAGATGTTGAAAAAAATAAAAAGTTGAGAGGGATGGTACACAAAATTTGGAGTTTACTGCCATGGATATCGATATATTTCAGATTCTCAAGACAGAATCCAACTCCTTTACAGTTTGATAATGATATTAAATGGTTTACATATCTATCCTACATTTAAATGTGTGTAAATCGTATTTATATATATATTTATGTAATTACTTATGTAACAGTATTTGTATTTTAATATATATATCTAATCTAGTAACTATCTGTGTATATGTATATGTATATAACATTTTAACTTTGTAGTATTACTTAACTACATAAATTAATTTTAAGAATATCATTAATAATAATAGAATAAAAACAATAATTAATAATACTAATATTAACACAAAAAAATAACAATGATAATAATTAAAATGATAATTTTTATTAATCATTTTAATAATGATAATAAAAATAACAATATTGATAATATTGTTAATAATTTGATAATGTTGTTAATAACAATATTGATAGTTATATTAATTCTAAAAAAAATTTATAATATAACAAATTATATATAACAACTTTCATATTACATTATTAATACTACTAATAATACTAATGTTATTAATGATAAGGGATGTAATAATAATATAACAACTATAATTAACTTGTAATTACATTTACTATCTTAATGTTACAATTTATTATTTATGCAATGTTTACTAATTATATATATAATGAAATATTTATACATTATATATATATATATATATATATATACACAATATATATATATATATATATATATATATATATATATATATATATATATATATATATATATATATATATTACAATATACAATTCATTACACATAGAATCATATCTATTTGTACATAGATTCATTTCAATTTCAATTTAAATATTTATGTATCTTATTTTTCTTTTCATACTTAGTTTACGCAATTAAATCATATATTATATCAAATAGTATTTCAAATTATTATATATATATAAATATTTAAATATATATGTATATATGTACAACTAGTGGTTCGTGAATCGTCGAGAACAGTCAAAGTCAAATGCATTCATGGAAATAGTTCAAACATTATGAGACTCAGTTTAATAGACTTTGTTTATCATATCGAAATCATATAAGATTAAGTTTAAATTTGATCGGAAATTCCCGGGTCATCACAGTACCTACCCGTTAAAGAAATTTCGTCCTGAAATTTGAGTGAGGTCGTCATGGCTAACAATAAGAATGTTTTCGTGATGAATATGAGTTTGATAAATAGAGTTTTATCATTATTGAGTAATATAGATAAAACGATTTGATTATGTAAAGTTTAAGAGTGAAGCTGTTACAAAGATTGAGATAGAACTTTAACTTTTTGGCGTAGTCACGGTGGATTTCCGGAATTCCAGGGATTTAAAGAAAATTTTCGAAATCTAAAAGATTTGATTCTTCGGCGAATAAGGGAATTAAGATCTCTATAATTAAATACGGTGATCTGCCTCGATTACTCTGTCTGATATTTCCATTATAAATTTCCCTTTTCCGTTCCATTAGTTTCCACCACTTCTATACCTTCTTTCTTAGTTCATATATCCAAAAGATTATAAAAATGCTTAATCCGGTTCTAATCCTTGTTCTTATTCTGACTATCGCAATGATCGTTCTTCTTTTCCAACTCTCATCGGAAGAATCTGTTTAATTCTTCTATGCTCTAGGGATTATTGTATTTATAATCCTCTCATGTCTTTATATTGCTATACGCACTGATATCCACAGTTTGTAATTTCGGTGTTGTTGTTGGGCTTTATATTTTCCCTTATATATCGGAGCTTCATGTTCTTGTTTTCTCTTCCCGACTTTAAATCAAGCGAAAAATGGTCCAGAATTCGTAGGTATAGAATTTCGAATGAATTTAATGTTCTAAACAAGAAAGAACGTAATAGCACGATTTGATTTGTCAAATTACCAGAATCACTGAGAATAGAACTATCAAGAATATATTTTCTTGATATGTTCAGAAATTAAGCAGAATGAAAGAGTTATGTAATATGACACATGATGATGTTATAGTCTGTGAATCATCACGTTCCATTAGAAACTCAGCATGACTTACTGTAATATAATCACGTTGATCAAGTGTCATTATATTATACTAACTCATGCATCAGTTCCCAACATTACTTCAATACCATTCATATTCTAAACTCGAAAGTTTACAGAATATAGAAACTAACAGTTTCTATATGATGGAATACTGATTGCACGAAGAGATTAATGATTTCAGATAAGAATAGTTATGAAAATATCTTCAGAAATATGGAGGATATTTATAATGAAAGATACGATGATATATTGGAATTTCTAATATCGAAGGATGGTGAAGAAAATTTGTCCGCAAGAGTTTGGAGTCAGAAGCAAGGTATTCGCTAAAGATTCCATCAGAAACAGAATCATCAGGATTCTTAATGTACAAGTTTAGCCCTTGTGATTTGTCCACGACCTCTTTCATGGTTTGCTCAATCCGTTTTCCAGTTCCAACTTTTCTGAGCTTTGCCAACATATTATTCTTTATCTTCAAACTTCCAACGGTCAAGGTCATTTACGGTTGTCTACAGTTTCTACTGCTTCATTCAGCTTTTTCAACATTTAGAGTATTGATCTGCAGACTAGGTGCTTTTCATAATTTCAGAATGAAAGATCATAATTCTAAGAGATAAATGTTATATGAATACATATAACTGTTGATGTGGAAATGTTGCGAGATTCACAATACAGATTTACTGATTCCCGGTATTTGGTATGGCAATTCTGGTTACAAGATGCGGATGAGTATATGATGAGACTTCAATAGATCAATACAGTGATTTGTCGGAGGGATTTAAACCAAGGAGCAATGAGGTTGCTGGTACGTCTGCTGGTAATTTAGTGGAATGTAAAAGATTCCCTGGTAACAATAAAAGAGCTTACATATAAATCAAGGTGATAATAAGGTTGTTTCGAACGAAAAGTCGAAGTTGATTTGCTGGAGCTGTGACAAAATTGGCTAATTTGAAAGAGTTGCAATGTTATTTTTTGGTAATAACAATGCCAAAGGAGCTAGCACAAATATGTGTTAGATGTTTATTCAGGTTCTGAGTGTTTTCAGGTGCATTACTATATGCATTAAACTTTTCTTCCATAAATGAAGTGTGGTTGGTTCATTCTCTCGATTGAGATATTTTCAAGAATCATGAAAGGTTTGAACGCAGATTGTAATCGTCATGATACAAATGAGGCTTAAGATGTAATCAAGTGGCAAACTTGAAGAAATGTTTAGTTTCATATGTTATAATAAATATTTTAATTCATTTTAATTGTCCAATGTTTTAGTCCACAGTCGATAGTCCATAGTTGACAGTCCAATAATTCATATAAAGTTTAATATATAATATTCGAATTAATTAATACGTATCGTGACCCGTGTACATGTCTCAGACTCGATCACAACTCAAAGTATATATATTATTGTAGAATCAACCTCAACCCTGTATAGAGAACTCGATCATTACTGCATATAGAGTGTCTATGGTGATTCCAAATAATATATATAGATGCGTCGATATGATATGTCAAAACCTTGTATACGTGTCCCGATATTTAAAGTGCGTAAACTAAATAACAGAAATTAAATGACGATAAATAAAGTGCGTAAAGTAAATAACAGAAATTAAATGACGATAAATAAAATTGCGAGAATGTAAATTGCGATAAATAAACTGCGCTAAATAAATTGAGATAATTAAATGGTAATACGGAATTAACAGTTAGCTAGGAACAGTTAGCTAGGATTTTGTTAGCGTGGATTCTTAATAGAATTTCATATTGTTAATTAATCTGTTTCTAATCAATTTTTATTGTGTTCATTATTTCTTCATTATGCCACTTGTTGGATTCTGATAGGTCAAAATCCAAATATGTAATTGGATGAATATGGTTATTCTGTGGTGAACGGATTTGTATATCGGTGGATGTAAGTAGGATAGTATATGACTGTTGAAACAGATTCGAAGAACGTACAATGTAACTTATTAATGTGAAATTTAAATAGTCCTCGGGTATTACCTACCCGTTAAAATATTTTCACCATTAACAGTTTGTACAAGAGAATTTTTAATTAAAATCTTTATGAAAACATATATACATATATATTTTCTTCAGATGTATTCATGGATTTAATGAGTTAATATAATATTAAACTCATTTGCTTTTCGGTTGGAACTAGAATAAATAATCTTTAAAACTTTAGAGATTACATATTCGACATGTCGAACGAAGATCATACTCAAAGTACAGATGATGATATTGAAGAATGGATTGTTGATGGTATTGGTGCTGTTACTGATGGTACTGTTGGTGCCAGTGATGTTGCTGAAGCTGGTACATTTTGCACTATATTTTTCCAAAGCTACAACTCGGGTGCGAAGCTCGTTGACTTATTACTCCGGGATGATTGTCGGTAGGAACGAGCGAATGAATAAGGTTTAGAATTTTAGATAGAATATAATCTTGGCGAGATATTCGAAAAATGAGTGTGAAAATGGTGTTTCGAACAGGTTCGCCGGTAAGTGCTCCAGGTTCTTCGCCAAGTGGGCAATTTGGTTGGTGGAAAGGATCGCCTTCTTCGCGTCTCCATTGATTAAGTCAACTACGATCCCATCAGATGAATTGGGAATGGCTGATTGATTGATTCATTCTGGTGACACCGCTTTCGGAGCTTAGGTGAAACTCCATATCGGAATAGCTGTCGGAATAACTATCGGAATAGTTATCAAAATGACTCGAACTGGTTGAGGAATTCATCTCGTACGATCAGATGAAGGATTTGTGATAAGAAATAGATTATAGGATGTAGATTAGTACCCTGCAATACATAATTTACATATGCATATATAATACTAAAATCCCATAAGTTACGGAGGAATCTACGGAAGTTTTCAGTCAAAGTTACAGTAACAGATACGCTAAGATATAAAGTAGCAGATATGCTAAGATATGAATTTTGTCTATACACTATTCATGCAGTCAATGCAGTAAAACGTGTCTAGACTAAGAATGATAAGCAAGTGATTCTCTAATAATGATAAGCAGGTAATTTTTGACACCAAATGATAAGCAAAACTTTTGACATGCAGACACGGTCGAAGTCCAGACTCACTAATGCATCCTAACGACTTATCAGTTAGACACATTAATGCAGACATGGTTCGCTAAGACCACCGCTCTGATACCAACTGAAAGGACCCGTCCTAATCCATCCGGACGAAGTCCATATCGATTATAAACGAATCACAACAGTTGATTACATCGCGAGGTACTTGACCTATATATGATACATTTTACAAACATTGCATTCGTTTTTGAAAAGACAATCTTTCATTACATCGAAAGTTGACAACATGCATACCATTTCGTAATATATCTTACTATAATTGACTTAATAATAATCTTGATGAACTCAACGACTCGAATGCAACGTCTTTTGAAATATGTCATGAATGACTCCAAATAATATCTTTAAGATGAGCAAATGCACAGCGGAAGATTTCTTTCGTACCTGAGAATGAACATGCTTTAAAGTGTCAACCAAAAGGTTGGTGAGTTTATTAGTTTAACATAAATAATCATTTCCATCATTTTAATAGACCACAAGATTTTCATTTCTCATAAATATACGTCCCATGCATAGAGACAAAAATATCATTCATATGGATTGAACACCTGGTAACCGACATTCACAATATGTATATAAGAATATCCCCATCATTCCGGGATCCTTCTTCGGACATGATATAAATTTTGAAGTACTAAAGCATCTGGTACTTTGGATGGGGCTTGTTGGGCCCGATAGATCTATCTTTAGAGTTCGCGTCAAATAGGGTGTCTGTTCCCTAATTCTTAGATTACCAGACTTAATAAAAAGGGGCATATTCGATTTCGATCATTCAACCATATAATGTAGTTTCAATTACTTGTGTCTATTTAGTAAAACAGTTATAAAAATTGCGCATGTATTCTCAGTCCAAAAATATAAAGGGTAAAAAGGTAAATGAAACTCACAATACTGTATTTTATAGTAAAAATACATATGACGTCATTTATCAAGTGTAAGGTTGGCCTCCGATTCACGAACCTATAACATTTGTATATTTATTAATGCATTTAATGGAATCACATGATTTCTTTTATTAGTATGTATTATTTATATATAAATATCTTTTAGTTATATAGAATTTATACTAAATTCCATTAAAGATAAATACTCATGTTATATCTTAAACTATATATTTATATACATTTATGTCGTATGTGTATATTTAGAATGTTTAATACCTATATTTTCAATTATATTAGTATATCTATATATATATATATATATATATATATATATATATATATATGGTTAGTATTATATTAAAACAAGTCATTAGTTTTGCTATATATAAATAACTATATAAATAATGTTAATATGGGTGATATATATTATATAAACTATTAATATATTTATAATATAGGTATTAAGTATATGTTAGGTATAAAATATTTATCTGTAACAAAAATGCTAGTTTTGATAATAATGATTTTCTAATAATAATAACTTTATTGATATTGACTATACTAAAAATAGTAACGATATTGTTAAAAATGGTATTTATGTTAATAATAATAATATTAGTTGTAATAATAATTATATTACCAATAATAATAGTTATTAATATCTTAAGAACTTAATGGTTTTATATCTATAAGTACATATATATATATATATATATATATATATATATATATATATATATATATATATATATATATATATATATATATATATATATATATATATATATATATATATATATATATATATATATATATATATATATACTTTGTTTATAATTTATACGACCATAGTTTTATTATTAATATCCTAATCAAATTAAATCTTATATTTATCAACACACTATCTCATTCAAAATCATAAGGTTTTTCATAATATCCAAATTTAGTTCATAACTGTATAATATGCTTAATAATAATAATCATAGTTGTAACTTTAACAATAATGATAATAATATTAATTCAACTAAAAATCTTATTACTAATATTACTTAATAATAATAATAATAATAATAATAATAATAATAATAATAATAATAATAATAATAATAATAATAATAATAATAATAAATATAATAATGATAATAATAACAATGAGATAATGATAATAATAAAAGTAATAACTAAATTAGGAAACTACCTCAAAAGTTTGTTTTAAAAAGAATGGCCCGAACCGGGCTCGAACCCGTGACCTCCCGCCTACACACAAACACACTTAACCGCCACTCTGCTCTTGCTTTTCTAATCTAAACCCGATTTGATTTTTCTTAACCCAGTATACTTGTGTCTATCTTCTTCTTCTCTTCTTTATACTAACTGAATCGACCAAATGATTCATGAATCCAAATGATGAGTTTGTAATTGAACTAGGACTTAATATACAACATATAAATACTTACTTGTGATTGATTTAATTGAAGCAAAAAAAAAAATATATGTATAAAGCTTCTGCTGTCGCGACATTAACAAAAAAAATATTTGATTTTCGATTTTGAACACGTAATAGATTATGAGTATAACATAAAATAGTTTGCTAATCATATATAGAAACTATTGGAAACGTCAATTGAATCTGAAACATCAAGAAATTTTTGAATTTTAGAATGAACAACAAGGTTGACTTTTTCAATTTAGAACTTTGACTCTCAAATTCGTTCTTGATTTAAAGAATTGAAAGATGATATTTTACAGAAAGATTGAGTAGGAGGTTCCTAACAATACTACACTTACAGATTTTTAATTTGATTCGAATTCGAAGGTTAAAGAAAAACGAGTTCATAACAGAGGTACGAATAAGTTTGCTGGGTTTTTAGTTTTTTTTTTTTAAAATAAATCAGATAATGGTTGTAGTGATTGATCCTCATAGAATACTGATAAATTCGTCTGTCTTATATAGAAATGTGGTCGACAAGAATTTTTTTAAAATCTTCACAGAAGATTGAGATGGTACGGAGATGTTGAAAAAAATAAAAAGTTGAGAGGGATGGTACACAAAATTTGGAGTTTACTACCATGGATATCGATATATTTCAGATTCTCAAGACAGAATCCAACTCCTTTACAGTTTGATAATGATATTAAATGGTTTACATATCTATCCTACATTTAAATGTGTGTAAATCGTATTTATATATATATTTATGTAATTACTTATGTAACAGTATTTGTATTTTAATATATATATCTAATCTAGTAACTATCTGTGTATATGTATATGTATATAACATTTTAACTTTGTAGTATTACTTAACTACATAAATTAATTTTAAGAATATCATTAATAATAATAATAGAATAAAAACAATAATTAATAATACTAATATTAACACAAAAAAATAACAATGATAATAATTAAAATGATAATTTTTATTAATCATTTTAATAAAGATAATAAAAATAACAATATTGATAATATTTTTAATAATTTGATAATGTTGTTAATAACAATATTGATAGTTATATTAATTCCAAAAAAATTTTATAATATAACAAATTATATATAACAACTTTCATATTACATTATTAATACTACTAATAATACTAATGTTATTAATGATAAGGGATGTAATAATAATATAACAACTATAATTAACTTGTAATTACATTTACTATCTTAATGTTACAATTTATTATTTATGCAATATTTACTAATTATATATATATATATATATATATATATATATATATATATATATATATATATATATATATATATTACAATATACAATTCATTACATATAGAATCATATCTATTTGTTCATAGATTCATTTCAATTACAATTTAAATATTTATGTATCTTATTTTTCTTTTCATACTTAGTTTAAGCAATTAAATCATATATTATATCAAATAGTATTTCAAATTATTATATATATATAAATATTTAAATATATATGTATCTATGTACAACTAGTGGTTTGTGAATCGTCAGGAACAGTCAAAGTCAAATGCATTCATGGAAATAGTTCAAACATTATAAGACTCAGTTTAATAGACTTTGTTTATCATGTCGAAATCATATAAGATTAAGTTTAAATTTGATCAGAAATTCCCGGGTCATCACATATTAGGACGGGTCTCTACAGTTGGTATCAGAGCGGTGGTTGTAGCGAACCAGGTCTTGCATTAGTGTGTCTAACTAGGAGTTGTTAGGATGCATTAGTGAGTCTGGACTTCGACTTAGTAGTTGTTAGGTTATATTAATAAGTCTGGACTTGAACCTGGTCTGTATGTCAAAAAGTTTTGCTTATCATTTGGTGTCAAAAATTATCTGCTTATCATTCTTAGTCTAGACACGTCTTGCTGCATTGATTGCATGAATAGTGTATAGACAAAATTCATATCTTAGCGTATCTGCTAAATCATATCTTATCGTATCTATTACTGTAAACTTTGCCTGACATATCTCGTAAATTCCGCTGTAATCTATGAAACCTTTTGCTCTATATATATAGATATTCTATATAGTTAGAGTACCATCCAATATTCAAAAATCAATCCCTTATTCAAATCGTACGAAATGGAATTCGTTATTAGTTCAAGTCCCTCGAATTCCGAAATGAAATCTCACTCAAGCTCCGAAAGCAGTGTGACCGGAATGGATCAACCAATCAACCATCATATATTTTGGATGAATTGGAGATGGGTTCGTAGCCTCTTCAATCATTGGAGACAAGAAGAAGGTGATCCTTTCCATCCGCCACATTGCCCTCTTGTCGAAGAACCTGAAGCACTTACCGACGAACCTATCCGAAACACCATTCTCTCTCTCATTTCCAGAGTGTCTCGTCACGACTACATACTACATCAAATTCTAGATTTCATTTATCCGCTTGTCCGAACTGACAATCACCCCGGTGTGAAAGAAGAAGTCAACGAGCTTCGTGCTCGGGTAGTGGCCTTGGAGAATATGGTGCAAAGGTTACAAACACCAGCAGCAGCACCAGCAGCATAACCATTACCACCACCAACAACAACCGCATCGCAAACCTCAACTTCACAATCTGTCCCACGAGCATCGACGTCTTATGTAACACCCCGTAAAAAATCCCTTTAACGGAATGTTAACTCTGGTCCCAGTGCTTGGCTTGACTTCTACGTAACAGCAATATTCTACAGCGGAAGGAATTAATACCTGAGAATAAAACACACAAAACGGATCAACAATAATGTTGAGTGAATCTACAGGTTTTAGGTAAACAATACAGTATGTTTTAGAAATACATTTCGAAAACGTTTATTAGTGGAAGACCTCCAAGGTTCAATGTTAAAAGTTTGTAGACAACTTCGTGTCCCGTTTCAAAAGTTTGTTGACACTACCATGTCAAGTTTCAATCATTTGTAGACAATACCATGTCAAGTTTCAAATATTCGTAGACAATACCATGTCAAGTTTTATCTCATTTGTTCGTAAACCACAGTTTTAAATAACGTTGTATAGTATCTGAAAAACATTTATCATAAAATAGTTTAAGTTCCTTGACCACGAGATTTTACAAGTACAACTCCAAGTTGCGAAACGTTTGCATAATCTATGAGCACCTGAATACTAGCAATGACCTGAGTATAGAATCCACTATACCCGCCTTTACCTCATAAAAATGTTATACACTTGTACGAATGTATTATGTTCAAAATAAATGCACCACCATTTTTATAGCGGGTGAGGTTGTCAACCTAACGGATCCGTCCATCTAAATTGTGCCTACACCGATGGTATTTAAAGTATTCAAGCTAGAGGCTTTGTGTACAAACTCAATATGCAGATATAGTACTCGTGTCAATACAAAAAGCATTTGATAATGTAAGTAAAACAGCGTGTATTCTCATCCCTGAAAACATGTAAAAAGCGGGACTGTAGACTCACCTTTGAATAAAGCTCGGATTGAAAAGTGGACAATTTACTTGTACGGTTTATAGCCGAGTAATGCAACCTAAGTATATGTATTTAGGTTGGTCAATAAATATGTCTTAAACAAGTGTGGTTTCATAGTATAAGTTGTCTTATTTCTCGAATTGACGCGTTTCAAAGTAGAAGTCAACATACAGTCAACTAATTCATGCAAGTCAAACAAAGTCAACCGAAGTCAAACCGAAAGTCAAACTTGGTCAAAGTAGTCAACTAAAGTCAACATCAGTAGGTTCATGTCAAATGTTGGTCAACATGTCAAACCTAAGTCAAACAGCACGTTTTAGATCATAATTGATCAATTTCACAATTTCAGTTTATCGTTGTGCACAAAGTTCATGTACATGTAGCAAACTTAGCATATTATCTCATAGTATAAAATTCAAGTAAACATGGAAAACTCCAGATCATAAGTATACTCAAAATTGATTCCAAAAAGTCCATCCAGGGTCTCATACGATAATTAAAAGTCAGGAATCAGAAGGGGTACATTTATAGTTTGCCAAGTAAGTTTCTGACCACGCACTGATTTCGTTTTGGCTATAACCGGAGTTAGGACATGAAATTGATACAAGACCAGTGACCATGGTTCTAATACAAATCAAACTAACACATATCAAAAGTTGAGCAATTTTTGTTTAGCCAATTTGTACAGTTTATTCGTGCAAGTTGAATGTTCAGTTTTCAGTTCAATTCAGAATTTACATAATGTGTGGCCCTATTGTGCCCAATGTATAAGGTTTCAGAGATTGACATTAACTAACCATATGTCACATATCATGTTAAGATTCATTTTCCAGAAGCATACATGCTAATTCAATAAACACAAACCACATAGTATAAAACAGAGAGCAAGTTGCTGTTTCAATTCTAGTTTAGTTAGTCACATTCGTACGCAATTATCCGAAGATCTAGATACAATTTGACTATGATATCTACATGAAAAGTGAAGTAATTTTTCTGTAAATTTCAAATATGCAAAGATTTAATCTCAGAAGTTAACATATTTTATCATATAAGGCTGTTTTCATGCAAGTGCTGTATAAATCCACTTTTTCACTAAATCATGCATATCTTAAGTTATACATAAGCAAACAACATGATATCCTAGTGTAACCTGAGTGTTTTTAAATTACCTATCCAATGGTATTAATTTCACAATCCAATTCATGGTCTATTAAACCCAGAATTTCCGATCAATCACAAAAACACAACGTTAATTTCAATTGGTCATAACTTGATCATCCGAAAACGAAATCAAGCGAATCCAAAGCCTAAAATTAATAGTTTTTCGTAAGGAACCTAATTATCATATAATATAATGTATTAGAAAAATCAAAATTCACTTATCATGCAATATACAATTCGGTTTTCGCAACAAATAAACAAAACGAGTGATCTAACGCATTAAACAATCAACAAACATCAAGACTTGAGCAATAGACAACCTAATTTATGAAACCTTAATAAAAATCTAATTTTAAAGATTAGGGTTTAGCTAATTATACCTTTGATCACAAAATTGTTTATACTAGCGCTTAGAGAACGACGATCGGAGCAAGATTGATCAAACGAGTAAGAGCAATTGAGCAATTTTTGATGGTGATTTGGTGATGGTGATATATGATGTGAAAGAGAGGGAGGAGAGGAAGGATAAGCTTTATTTTTTTCATGGTAGGATGGAATGAATGATTAAAGATTGTATAGAGAATTATCTAACTAGTTACTTAGTGCCTAAAAACCAAAAGTCAACAAACATGGGCCTAAACTAATAGTCAACATGCATTGGCTACTCATGGGGCCAAGGATGATGAGGTATGAGGTCATGTCCATGTGGCCTCGGGCTCGGGTCTCAGGCTCGTTTTGTGTAAAATCTCGTTCGCGCGTGGTTCGTTTCGATTGTCATTAACCGTACCGAATCTCCGGAACGTTAACTAGTCGTTGAAATAAAATCACCGTGTTTAATTCATTAAGTAAATAATAAATTAAATTTCTTTCGTAAGTTCAATAATTATTAATAATAATTATTCTATCGTTTTTCTGAGTTCCGTTAACTTAAAAAGTTTTCTAGGCGATTAACTTTAATCGTGTCGTTTATAGTTTAATTTGTCAACCGAATTAAGTTCACTAATTAATATAACATATTAATTCAAGTAATCTACTAAGGATCAAGTACGCATTTAATTACTTTAAATACGAAAAAGTTTCACGTAGCCACTGTTAACTATTCTGAAAAAAGAAAAAAAAAATTCGGCGTATGAAAATCGTATGATTTAACTAACAATCATCAAGTATTTAACGGAAGTTTTAACGGAAAAGCTCGGGTTGTTACATTACCCACCCGTTATTGAAAATTTCGTCCCGAAATTTAGATGATGGCAGTTATTGATGAAAATAAAATATTTTCGTATTATTAGATATCCACGTTTCAACGTGAGCTTGAATTCTATAATGAAGTTTGCAAATAAAGTTTATACTTGGCTTGGATAGTTTGTCTTTTCTACGTAAGCCTTCATAGATTCTTTTAATAAAAGAATTTGGTCATATACGAGTGTTTCGTCAAATAATATGATAAGATTAAATAATCTTTTGAGATCTCTATACGGATGGACTTCTAAGGTCCGTTCGGTTTCGTAATGATTTACAATCTTATTAATCTCGCTTGATTTGTGGTCGGGACCGGGATGAATAATTTCTAAAACTTTCGAAATTACATAATCGCCGAAAAATGAAAATGGTGTCTGGGGTGCTGGCGCTCATGGTGCGGGTGCCTATGCGTATGATGTTGATATCCGAGGTACCGGGTGTGATGTTGAGGTGTGGGATGCGGATGTTGTGGTTGGTATTGGTGCTGTTGGTGCTGGTGGTGCTGGTTATGCTGCTGGTGTTGCTTGTGGTATTTGGTTAGTAGGTGTGAGCCTAGCTTTCAAATCGTGCACCGTTTCCTCCAGGGTTTCTACTTTTTGCTCGAGTCTATGGATTTGTTCTACCCATTCCTCCGTAAGGTTTGTCAATTCTTGATATTTAGTTCGAAGTCTTCTAACTTCTTCTAATAATCCTATCCGATTAGAATCCGGGAGTAAAGGACGAATACTGTCGTTGGTTACATCGAGTCGACCTTTGAGGAGGAAAATCCTTGCGAAAAGAGTGAAAACGGTATTGCGAACAGGTTCGCCGGTAAGCGGATCGAGTACTCCGACATTTGGTGGTAAGTTTGGCTCGTGATAAGGAGTACCTTCTTCATTTCTCCATAGGGTGAGTATTTCACGAACCCATCCTCATTTTCTGAAGAAATTACGGTAATTGATCGGTGGGTGTGCTCCCGTCACGCTATCTTCGGAGCTAGAAGAACTTGAGGAATCAGGTGAGAAATCCATATTATGTGTTTGGAATAGGGTTTGATATGAGATGAGTTGTTGAATACTGAATGATATATTTGTCTCCTTGAATATGTATATATAGCAAAAGATTTCCGTAATTTACGGAAGAAATTTAGGAAAAGTGTTAGACAAAGTCTGTTGGGATAGATATGATAAGATATGATAAGATATGATTTGTCTATACTCCAATAATGGCAGTATGATGTCGGTGGATCAAAAATTATAAGCAGTGAGAAGTAGTGATTGGTCGTGACTAGCAGTGAGAGGCGGCGTTGAGTAGTAGTAAGCAACGATAAATAGCAAGGAGTAGTGGTATAAGATGATGAGTATGTCCAGGCAGTGTCTTCGTAGTGCCAAGTAGAAATCAGGGGTGACGGACAGTGTCGGGTAGTGACGAATTGTGACGTGATTACACGTTCCTTATAGGTTATAATAACAATTAAAACGTACGGTGTAATTTTCTACTCATATTTGAAATTAAACGGTTTATGTTCTAAAAGGTATTTATCCAAGTAACCTACTTGACTCGCTCCCAATTCCTTATTTTGCGATGTCGGAACTTCAATATGAGTTACCGTAATGTAATCCCGGTCATTACATTACGCTATCTCACATTTCCATTCGACATAACTCCATAAGTTCAAGATGGCGTAATCAACTTAATTTAGTTAAATCTCGCGTCACGTGTACGTATGTGATTTGTAGTATAACATTTAGTTCAAGTCCATATCATATGGGTATAGGGTGTATATGTACGTGATGTAATGTGTAGCCCTACATGTCGTATTGTGAAGCAAATAGTGCATGTATGGTGTATAAAAGTCATCCAAGACACACGACTATAGTCTAGACTTCACTAATGCGCCCTACGGTTAGACACACTAATGTATCCTAGTTCCCTATAGCCAAAGCTCTGATACCAAATGTAACACCCCGTCAAAAATCCCTTTAACAGAATGTTAAATCTGGTCCCAGTGCTTGGCTTGACTTCTACGTAACAGCAATATTCTACAGCGGAAGCAATTAATACCTGAGAATAAAACACGCAAAACGGATCAACAATAATGTTGAGTGAATCTACAGGTTTTAGGTAAACAATATAGTATGTTTAAGAAATACATTTCGAAAACGTTTATTAGTGGAAGACCTCCAAGGTTCAATGTTAAAAGTTTGTAGACAACTTCGTGTCCCATTTCAAAAGTTTGTTGACACTACCATGTCAAGTTTCAATCATTTGTAGACAATACCATGTCAAGTTTCAAATATTCGTAGACAATACCATGTCAAGTTTTATCTCATTTGTTCGTAAACCACATTTTTAAATAACATTGTATAGTATCTGAAAAACAGTTATCAGAAAATAGTTTAAGTTCCTTGACCACGAGATTTTACAAGTACAACTCCAAGTTGCGTAACATTTGCATAATCTATGAGCACCTGAATACTAGCAATGACCTGAGTATAGAATCCACTATACCCGCCTTTACCTCATAAAAATGTTATACACTTGTACGAATGTATTATGTTCAAAATAAATGCATCACCATTTTTATAGCGGGTGAGGTTGTCAACCTAACGGATCCGTCCATCTAAATTGTGCCTACACCGATGGTATTTAAAGTATTCAAGCTAGAGGCTTTGTGTACAAACTCAATATGCAGATATAGTACTCGTGTCAATACAAAAAGCATTTGATAATGTAAGTAAAACAGCGTGTATTCTCATCCCTGAAAACATGTAAAAAGCGGGACTGTAGACTCACCTTTGAATAAAGCTCGGATTGAAAAGTGGACAATTTACTTGTACGGTTTATAGCAGAGTAATGCAACCTAAGTATATGTATTTAGGTTGGTCAATAAATATGTCTTAAACAAGTGTGGTTTCATAGTATAAGTTGTCTTATTTCTTGAATCGACGCGTTTCAAAGTAGAAGTCAACATACAGTCAACTAATTCATGCAAGTCAAACAAAGTCAACCGAAGTCAAACCGAAAGTCAAACTTGGTCAAAGTAGTCAACTAAAGTCAACATCAGTAGGTTCATGTCAAATGTTGGTCAACATGTCAAACCCAAGTCAAACAGCACGTTTTAGATCATAATTGGTCAATTTCACAATTTCAGTTTATCGTTGTGCACAAAGTTCATGTACATGTAGCAAACTTAGCATATTATCTCATAGTAAAAAATTTAAGTAAATATGGAAAACTCCAGATCATAAGTATACTCAAAATTGATTCCAAAAAGTCCATCCAGGGTCTCATA
Organism: Rutidosis leptorrhynchoides; assembly: GCF_046630445.1. Classification (NCBI taxonomy): domain Eukaryota; kingdom Viridiplantae; phylum Streptophyta; class Magnoliopsida; order Asterales; family Asteraceae; genus Rutidosis; species Rutidosis leptorrhynchoides. The sequence continues at coordinate 96,900,660 of NC_092338.1, read as the reverse complement.
CGATAATTAAAAGTCAGGAATCAGAAGGGGTACATTTATAGTTTGCCAAGTAAGTTTCTGACCGCGCACTGATTTCGATTTGGCTATAACCGGAGTTAGGGACATGAAATTGATACAAGACCAGTGACCATGGTTCAAAGACAAATCAAACTAACACATATCAAAAGTTGAGCAATTTTTGTTTAGCCAATTTGTACAGTTTATTCGTGCAAGTTGAATGTTCAGTTTTCAGCCCAATTCAGAATTTACATAATGTGTGGCCCTATTGTGCCCAATGTATAAGGTTTCAGAGATTGACATTAACTAACCATATGTCACATATCATGTTAAGATTCATTTTCCAGAAGCATACATGCTAATTCAATAAACACAAACCACATAGTATAAAACAGAGAGCAAGTTGCTGTTTCAATTCTAGTTTAGTTAGTCACATTCGTACGCAATTATCCGAAGATCTAGATACAATTTGACTATGATATCTACATGAAAAGTGAAGTAATTTTTCTTTAAATTTCAAATATGCAAAGATTTAATCTCAGAAGTTAACATATTTTATCATACAAGGCTGTTTTCATGCAAGTGCTGTATAAATCCACTTTTTCACTAAATCATGCATATCTTAAGTTATACATAAGCAAACAACATGATATCCTAGTGTAACCTGAGTGTTTTTAAATTACCTATCCAATGGTATTAATTTCACAATCCAATTTATGGTCTATCAAAGCCATAATTTCCGATCAATCACAAAAACACAACGTTAATTTCAATTGGTCATAACTTGATCATCCGAAAACGAAATCAAGCGAATCCAAAGCGTAAAATTAATAGTTTTTTGTAAGGAACCTAATTATCATATAATATAATGCATTAGAAAAATCAAAATTCACTTATCATGCAATATACAATTCGGTTTTCGCAACAAATAAACAAAACGAGTGATCTAACGCATTAAACAATCAACAAACATCAAGACTTGAGCAATAGACAACCTAATTTATGAAACCTTAATAAAAATCTAATTTTAAAGATTAGGGTTTATCTAATTATACCTTTGATCACAAAATTGTTTATACTAGCGCGTAGAGAACGACGATCGGAGCAAGATTGATCAAACGAGTAAGAGCAATTGAGCAATTTTTGATGGTGATTTGGTGGTGGTGATATATGATGTGAAAGAGAGGGAGGAGAGGAAGGATAAGCTTTATTTTTTTCATGGTAGGATGGAATGAATGATTAAAGATTGTATAGAGAATTATCTAACTAGTTACTTAGTGCCTAAAAACCAAAAGTCAACAAACATGGGCCTAAACTAATAGTCAACATGCATTGGCTACTCATGGGGCCAAGGATGATGAGGTATGAGGTCATGTCCATGTGGCCTCGGGCTCGGGTCTCAGGCTCGTTTTGTGTAAAATCTCGTTCGCGCGTGGTTCGTTTCGATTGCCATTAACCGTACCGAATCTCCGGAACGTTAACTAGTCGTTGAAACAAAATCACCGTGTTTAATTCATTAAGTAAATAATAAATTAAATTTCTTTCGTTAGTTCAATAATTATTAATAATAATTATTCTATCGTTTTTCTGAGTTCCGTTAACTTAAAAAGTTTTCTAGGCTATTAACTTTAATCGTGTCGTTTATAGTTTAATTTGTCAACCGAATTAAGTTCACTAATTAATATAACATATTAATTCAAGTAATCCACTAAGGATCAAGTACGCATTTAATTACTTTAAATACGAAAAAGTTTCACGTAGCCACTGTTAAGTATTCTAAAAAAAGAAAAAAAAATTCGGCATATGAAAATCGTATGATTTAACTAACAATCATCAAGTATTTAACGGAAGTTTTAACGGAAAAGCTTGGGTTGTTACATCTTATGCCCTGTAGATACCAAGGAATACCAACGACCACAAACGATGAAGTATTGATTCATAACTTCTGATAATGCTAAAAACGAACATATATTTCATAGCATTATCCCTCAAGAAAGACAAGCTTTTAGTTGCAATTGTTCTATTTACAAGTGATATTCGTTTAAATAATAAAAGGTGAAGACAAAAGACAGATTCGACGAATTGAAGACGCAAACGACCAAAAATCTCTAAAGTACAAAATACAATCAACGTGGTTCCAATTATTGATGAGAAACGTCTCGAAATTACAAGAGTACAAGACGCAAAATGCAAAGTACGAGATATTAAATTGTACGCAAGGACGTTCGAAAATCCGGAACCGGGACCAAAGTCAACTCTCAACGCTCGACGCAACGGACTAAAAAATATGAGTCAACTATACACATGAATATAATATAATATATAATTAATTCTTAAAATTAATATATATATTATATTATATATAAAACGTCGACAAACAAGAAAACAAAGAATTGTGAGCTGTTACCTACCACCATGCGATCGCATGGCCTGGAGGCACAAAAGCCATGCGATCGCATGGCCCTGAAATCCAGGCCTGGTCCTATAAATTCGCGTGTTTTGGCTCAGTTTATATATCATATATCCATCTCTCTATCTATACGTAAATATATTTATATTTATATTATAATTTTAATTTTAATTTTAATTTTAAATTCTAATAATAAGGGTATGTTAGCGAATGTTGTAAGGGTGTAAGTCAAAATTCCGTCCGTGTAACGCTACGCTATTTTTAATCACTGTAAGTTATGGTTAATGTTATTTTAATGTCTCGTAGCTAAGTTATTATTATGCTTATTTAAGACGAAGTAATCATGATGTTAGGCTGAAAATATTAAGATTGGGTAATTGGGTTTTGTACCATAATTGGGGTTTGGACAAAAGAACGACACTTGTGGAAATTAGACTATGGGCTATTAATGGGCTTTATATTAACTAAATGATACCTCGTTAATTTAATATATACACTTATAATTTGACGTATTTATATATAACCACATACGCTTGACTGGGTACGGTGGACGGGATATCTATAAATACCAATAATTGTTCATTTTACCGGACACGGAACTAGATTAATAGTTAATAGACTTGTTGAAATAGGGGTGGATTACATTCAAGGGTAATTGGTGTAATTGTTAACAAAGTAGTAAAATCTTGGTTTACACGCAGTCGATAACCTGGTGTATTCATTAAACAAAGTATTAAGACCTTGTTATAATTCGAATCCCCAATTAGTTGGAATATTTGACTTCGGGAATAAGAATAATTTGTCGAAGGCTTTCGCACTTTTTATTTATGACTGATGGACTATTATGGACAAATCCGTATGGACATATCGAATAATCCAGGACAAAGAACAATTAACCCATGGGAATAAACTAAAAATCAACACGTCAAACATCATGATTACGGAAGTTTAAATAAGCATAATTCTTTTATTTCATATTTAATTGCACTTTTAATTATCGCACTTTTATTTATTGTCATTGTATTTAATTGCACTTTTAATTATCGTACTTTTTAATTATCGCAATTTTATTTATGGCAATTTCATTATCGTTATTTACTTTACGCTTTAAATTAAGTTATATTTATTTTTAATGTTTTACATTAGGTTTTAACTGCGACTAAAGTTTTAAAAATTGACAAACCATTCATTAAACGGTAAAACCCCGTTTTATAATAATAATATCACTTATATATATATATATATATATATATATATATATATATATATATTTGTATTTTTATAAATTTAAAACTAATATAGCGTTAAGCTTGTTTAAGAGTTCCCAGTGGACGAACCGGACTTACTAAAAACTACACTACTGTACGATTAGGTACACTGCCTATAAGTGTTGTAGCAAGGTTTAGGTATATCCATTCTATAAATAAATAAATATCTTGTGTAAAATTGTATCATATTTAATAGTATTTCGTTATAAAAATAATACTATTTCCTAGTACACCTCGCACACATCAACTTCATTGGAGAAATGTTCTGCGGCAATTATGTAATCTCTAAAGTCTTAGAGATTATCTATTCCAGCAGTAACCATAAATCAGATGAATGAACCAAAATGATAGGAGGAAGAATAGAAATTTTGACAAGAATGGCGCGTGATTTACAAGCTAGACTTGTTTTACAAACAGCATCAACAGTACCGTTAGTATCATCAGCACAGTTAGTGCCGTCAACATCGTCAGAATCAGCAGCACCTAAGCATCACAAACTCCGTCAGTTCAATAATCACCGTGGACATCATTACGAATCAACAACGAGAATATTGTATCAATGAGTTATGAAGAATTAACTCAAGCCCTCTGAAGAATTTATATGTATATCTTACATATATATAAATTTTGAAACCATCATAAATCTTTCAATACTAAGCTATATGTGTGAATTTTAACTACTTGGTTAATTCATATTACTAATATGCTATGATTACATCCTTTGTCAGCAAACTTAACCATCGTTAACTACAATCTCTGTTTTAAATTCATCGAATTCTATCTCATAATAAATCAAATGTATTATTCAAATATATGTTGATTTTACACTTTCATCATCGATGTACTCGAAACTTTTCAGATGACATCATTCGTACCTTGCAAAGTTCACAAGGATTCCACGAACATCAACATTATGCATCAATAAATAATGAAGTATTGATTCATAATTTCAAATACATTGAAGAAATACTCCGTAAAAGTTATGTAATTTCTAAAGTTTTAGGGATTATTCAATTCTAGTTTCAACCGTAAATCAAATGAGTCTAATTTAATATTAGCTCATTAAATCTATGTTACATCTGAAGAAAATATACACATATATATTTTCATGAAGACTGTAATAAAATTCTTTTGTACAAAATATTAATTGTAATTTTTTTTAACGGGTAGGTAATACCCGAGAAATATTTAGATTTCACATTAGTAAGTTACACTGTACATTCCTCGAATCTGATTCAACAGTCATTTACTATCCTATTTACATTTATCGATATGCGAATCCGTTCACCACAGAATAACCATTTTTTTATTCAATTTCATATTTGGATTTTGACTTCTCAGAATCCAACAAGTTGCATAATGAAGAAAACATTAAACAAAATAAAATTTGTTAGAAACAAACGAATTAACTAATTGAAATATTGTTAAGAATCCACGCTAACTGTTCCTAGCTAAATGTTCCTAGCTAACTGGTTACATTTTATTTACCGCAATTTAATTATCGCAATTTATATTCTCGCAATTTTATTTATCGTCATTTAATTTCTGTTATTTATTTTACGCACTTTAAATACCGGGACACGTATACAAAGTTTTGACATATCATATTGACGCATGTATATATATTATTTGGAATAACCATAGACACTCTATATGTTGTAATGCTAGAGTTCACTATACAGGGTTGAGGTTGATTCTACAATAATATATATACTTTGAGTTGTGATAGAGTCTGAGACATGTACATGGGTCACGAAACGTATTATTTAATTCGAATATTATAAACTATATATGAATTATTGAATTACTAACAGTGGACTACCAACATTGGACAATTAAAATGAATTAAAATATTGATTATAACATATGAAACTAAATAATTCTTCAAGTTTGCCACTTGATTTCATCTTAAACCTCATTTGTATCTTGACGATTACAATCTGCGTTCAAACCTTTCATAATTCTTGAAACCACCTCAATAGAGAGAATGAACCAACCGCACTTCACCTACGGGAGAAAAGAGTGATGCATATAGCTATGCACCTGAAAACACTCGAAACTTGAGTAAACGTTTAACACGTAACTGTGCTAATTCCTTTAGTGTTATTATTACCCAAAATAACTTTGCAGTTCTTTTTCAAAATAGTTATCTTTGTCACAGCTCCAGCAAGACAACTTCGACTTTTCATTCAAAACAACCTTATTATAATCTTTATATATATGTGTACTCTTTTATCGTTACCGAATAATCTTTTATATTCCACCCTATTACCATCAGCGTTTAATCATCTAAAAACACAATTCTCGTGAAGCCACCTCGGATTGATAACCGATGATTCGGATATGGCTGCATTAAATACAGACGAAATAGTAAATTTGTAGATGGCCTAAATGGCCAAGAGGTTGATGATAAAGAATGGAGCGTTGGGAACGCTCAATTAAAAATTTAGTACGGAAAACAGATTGAGCTAACCATGAAGGAGACCAAGGACAAATACAAGGACCAAACCCTATATTCAAAGAATCCAGGTAATTCTAGATCCGATGAAATCATTAGAGAATATCTTGCTCCAAGGTCATGTTAAAATCTTGCGAAATTTTTTTTTTCTTCATCAACCTTCGAGCTTAGAAATTTCAAAATATCATCATAAATATCTTCGATATTTCTGAGGATATTTTCATAAATATTCTTGTCCGAAATTATCTACCTCTTCGTGTTTTCTGTATTTCATTATATTGGAAACTTCTGTAAAATCTAAATATAAATTATGAATGAATTGTGGAGAAGTGTTGGGAATTGAAGCATGAGTTAGTATAATATAATGGTGCTTGGTCAACGTAATTATATTACAGTAAGTCATGCTGAGTTTCTAATGAAACGTGATGATGGTTCACAGTAGATTATACCATCAACATGTGTCATGTTACATAACTCTTTCATTCTACATAACCTCTGAACATATCAAGAAGAATATATTCTTGATAGTTCTATCTTCTGTAATTTTGATAAATTTGAAAATCAAATCGTGCTATCACGTTCCACCATGCTTAGAACATTATAATCATTCGAAACTCTATATCTACGAATTCTAGACCATTATTCGCTTGATTTAAAGTCGGAAAGAGAAAACATGAGCATGAAGCTCCAATACATAGGGGAAAATATAAAGCCCAACAACAACACCGAAATTACAAACCATGGATATCAATGCGTATAGCAATATAAAGACACGGAAGGATTATAAATACAATAATCCCTAGAGCATAGTAAAAATAAACAGATTCTTCCGGGGGGGTTGGAAAAGAAGAACGATCATTGCGATAGTAAGGAAAAGAACAATGATCAGAACTGGATTAACATTTTCATAATCTATTGAATTTGGGAATTTAGTATAGGAGGGGGAAATAATATAACGGAAAAAGTTTAATTTATAATGGAAATATCAGACAGAGTAATCGAGGCAGATCACCGTATTTAATTATAGAGATCTTAATTTCATTACTCACCGAAGAATCAAATCTTTTAGATTTCCGAAGATTTTCTTTAAATTCCTTGATTTCCGGAAATCAACCGTGACTACGTCACCAGACAAGACGAATCTGAATTTATTCATTTCACTCTTTCATGATAGCTTCATTCGTACTCTTCGATTAATCGAATTGTTTTATCCATATTACTCGATGATGATAAAACTCTATTTATCAACTCATATTCGTCATGAAAAACACTTTTATTGTTAGCCATGACTACCTCACTTAAATTTTGGGACGAAATTTCTTTAACGGGTAGGTACTGTGATGACCCGAGATTTTCGACCAAATTTAAACTTTAATCTTTATATGTTTCCGACACGATAAGCAAAGTCTATTATGTTGAGTCTCGAAAACTTTGAACTGTATTCATGTAAGCATTTGATCTTTGACTATTCCCGACGATTCACGAACCTCGGTGTGTAAATAAATATGTAAATGTATATGAATTCTATACATAAGTAATATTGTAATATATATATATATATATATATATATATATATATATATATATATATATATATAATTAACAAATATTAAAGATTTAATAAATTATAGATATTACATAATAAATGGTAATATAATAAACATTATTATTAGTACCATTGATATTATTATCAATATTATTATTTCTATTATTATTATTAATATTATTTTGACTAATAATATTATTGTTATTACATTTTTATCAGTATTTTATTATAATATTAATAATAATATTATTAATATATTTATATTACTAATAATTAACAATACTTATAAATAAGCACTACACAGAATCGAATTTGATTTTCATCGCAATCTAACTGCTTTGCAACTTTGTTTATGTCTCTAATTTGGTAACAAAGTGAATTGAACCAAGACAGATATAACGAATCTGAATTATGAAAGATAAATTTTACTATTATGTTTACTGTGCTAAATTGATAGATTGAATTACTTTACATTTGATTGAATGAGTTAGTGTATTTTCACTGTACTTAATTATATGATTCATATCCACAATCTAATCTATATTACTATTATCTAATCTATATATACACCAATACGTCCATAATTATTAACCAAACCCATTATCCTCCTTTTTCAATCACTATCTTCAAACACCACAACTATTTCCATTTCTCTTTCTTAGGATCACCAACATCACACCCATTCATGTATTACTTCTTTGTTGATCAATCATCAATTCACTAATCCCTTCCTCCTCAAATCAACCGCCACCCACATCATATAACCATCATCAATTGAAAATGTTCATAGTTATGTCCAACACAAGAACTCGACATCGTAGCAGTTCAGTCCAATAGTCCGGCTCACAATCATCATGGACTAACCCGTCCACTATTGCAAAAACCAAACCCATGTTAAATTTTCCTTCATGTACGCTGTTGTTTCCCTAGTTCCATTTCGATCAACACCTTACCACCACTATGAAACTGCCGTTGAAATACCTTCTTTAATATTTCCTTATTTCTTCTTCGTTCTTACCATTACTGCTGCTCGAGCTAGATGGTTCCTACTTCTATTTCAAGACGTCATCAACCCTAAATCGCCTGTGCATACACGTTGAACCACCACTACATAGAAACCACTGCTACGCTATATATATTTCTGTTTATGTGTTTTCTGTCTTCTTTATCCTTGTCCAGTCAAAACCCAATTGTCTTTCGGTTGTAAAACAAGCGAAGAACCATGATAGATAAACGATTAAGTTGAGAAACAGGAAAGAAGAGGCTGTATACGTGGGTGTACACCTTTGTAGCTGTAGGCTGCAAAACAATTTAAATACATTGATAATTCCTGGATACAATATAGGTGAGCTGTACAGCACTAAGGAGACCTTTTACTTTTATTTTTATTTTATCGAAAGAAATATTACTCCAGAATATATTTGCCAAATCAGAAACGGGTTTTTATGATTGGACTACTTGGGCTGTACACTTGTTGTTGGGCTGTGACTTCATCTCATCTTATTAGGCCAAGAGTTTTCAATCTGTTTAATGGGCCGAGAGCTTGCTCTCTGTTGGATCAAGCTACACAAGGGCTTGTGGATGGAAATGGTACCAAGATGATATTGATCATCACATAAAATGACGGGTTATATGAGGGTGATGATTGTGATGTTTGCGTTAGATTAGGGAGATGATACATGATACAAATATTAGGATGATATAGAGATGATGAAGGGTAGATAAGATGACAATATATGATTATGATTATGGTCGAGTAATGAAAATGATTATTAATTTAAGATTTAGTTAATGATCATGATGATGATTAAGTATGATGAATCAAGATGATACGTTACTATGATTAATTCATGATTTTATGTGTATGATAAGGATACATTGAAAGATAGATGATGTCATGATGATAAGAGACACGATGGAGATGAATAATAAAGATGTGAAATAGTTGATGTTTATACATGTTTTTTGTTTTTTTCGGACGAACTTAGTTAGAAAAACAAACAGGTTGAATATATTGGCATGGCTTATTGAATCGCGATATGGGCTGTTATGGTCCAGTTTTCCTATTATGGGCCGAAACCCAATCTTTTTCCATTGGGCCATTAAATGCTATTTAGGCTAGTGTACAATATGGGATTTATCTAATGGGCCATGAATGAAAATAATGATAGAGATACTTGGTATACAATATTGATTCGATAATAAACTGGAAATGAATGTGAATATGATACGTGATTTAGATGGTGTATTAAGTTCGACTATAATGAGGAGGGTGATTATAATGATAACTAGATCATAATAATGATAAGTGATGAGGATGAATTGATTAGTGAAAAAGAAAGAACAAACGGAACAAACGTTTCTTATTTATATCAGTCGGTAGTAAAACAGAAAAGAGGACAGGGAGGAGTGGGTTGGTATGTTATCGGGTTAACGGGACGTCGCGGGTTCAAACCCGGACTTGGACATTATTTTTAGGGCTACTTCCTTGAGGTAGTTATTTATTATTATTATTATTATTATTATTATTATTATTATTATTATTATTATTATTATTATTATTATTATTATTATTATTATTATTATTATTATTATTATTATTATCATTATTGTTATTTTTATTATTGTTATTTTTATTATTATCATTAGTATTATTAAATACTATTATTAGTATCATCTTTAGTAAAAACTATCAATTATATTAAAAGTATCATTTTACTATTATTATTATTATAATTATTAGAGAAATTATCATTTTTATCAAAATTATTATTATTACTATCATTATTATAATTTTGACATTAATATTATTATTTTTATATTATCAATATTATTATTATCATAATAATAATTATTAATATTATTGTAAAATAAAATAATTTTTATTTATTATTATTATCAATATTATTTTATCAAATAACTATTAGTTATATAAAACTATATTTACCACACATAACATAACTATATTAATACTTTTATAATAAATATTAATAAATTTAATTAATAAGATTATTAATGAAAAACCTAATTAAAATAACAATTAAATCACTAATAATATATAAATTTGTTCGATTACCATTTTATGTGTTAATATATATATATATATATATATATATATATATATATATATATATATATATATATATATATATATATATATATATATATATATATATATATATAAATGATATAGGTTCGTGAATCCGAGGCCAACCCTGCATTTGTTCAATATCGTAATATGTATTTTTACTACAAAATACAGTATGGTGAGTTTCATTACTCCCTTTTTAAATGTTTTTGCAATATATATTTTTGGGACTGAGAATATATGCGCTGCTTTTATAAATGTTTTACGAAATAGACACAAGTAATCGAAACTACATTTTATGGTTGAATGATCGAAGCCGAATATGCCCCTTTTGCTTGGTAACCTAAGAATTAGTAAACCGATCTACTAATTGATGCGAATCCTAAAGATAGATCTATTGGGCCTAACGAACCCCATCCAAAGTACCAGATGCTTTAGTACTTCGAATTTGTTTTTATCATGTCCGAAGGATTTCCCGGAATGATAGGGGATATTCTTATATGCATCTTGTTAATGTCGGTTACCAGGTGTTCAATCCATATGAATAATATTTTTGTCTCTATGCATGAGACGTTTATTTATGAGAACTGAAAATGAAAATCTTGTGGTCTATTAAAATGATGGAAATGATTATTTATGTTAAACTAATGAACTCACCAACCTTTTGGTTGACACTTTAAAGCATGTTTATTCTCAGGTATTAAAGAAATCTTCCGCTGTGCATTTGCTCATATTAGAGATATTACTTGGATTCATTTATGGCATATTTCAAAAGATGTTGCATTCGAGTAATTAAGTTCATCAAGATTGATAAGAAGTCATTGATAGTTTAATATATTAAGAAATGGTATGCATGCCTGTTAACTTTCGATGTAAAGCAAGTTTGTCTTTTAAAAACGAATGCGATGTTTGTAAAATGTATCATATAGAGGTCAAATACCTCGCGATGAAATCAACTATTGTGAATCGTTTGTAATCGATATGGACTTTGTCCAGATGGATTAGGGCGGGTCTCTACACCCGCCGCCTTCTCTAACCTCTTAACATGATCACCCCGTAAATTGGGACACTCCAGCTTCTTATTCCCTTCTTTACCGCAATTAAAACAAGTGAGCTTGGTTGTGGATGATGGTTTCGGGTACTCACGAGCCATGTGCCCCCTTTGCCCACAATTGTAGCAAGCATAAGTAAAATCACCGGAAGCACCCTTCCTCACACTACCAACACTCTCAGAGCTCTTCTTGTGCTTCTTGTTAGAAAGTTCGAATGACTAGTGGCTTCAAACTTCTTTTTGCCTAAGGTAAAGCCACTCTTTCTCAAGATGAGCGACTCGAAACCTTTGGCCATATCAAACAACTCATCAAAACTCTTCACCACGTTCACACTAATTTTTTCTTGATAATTTTCATTCAAGATTCGGTAAAAGTCTTCCTTCAACATTTTATCATTCCCGACATACTCCGGGAAAAATTGGGTTTTTGACAAGTAAACGTATTTAAGAGTGTTCAAATCCATCGACCCTTGCCTCAAGGAACGTAACTCGTCCTTAAGTCTAGTAAGATCGGCCGAAGTTCGATTCTCTTGGAAAAACTCCGCCTTAAACTCGTCCCAAGTAAAATCCATGCATTGCTCTTCACCATAAACTTGGATTTTCGCATCCCACCACAACTTAGCATCACCTCTTAACATGCTACTACCATACCTCGCCTTTTTATTAAGAGGGCATTCACAAGTTCGAAAAGCCCCCTCCATATCGGAGATCCGCCGGGCACTCTTTAACGGGTCTCTTTCGCCCTCAAAAGTAGGAGGTTGAGCATCTTTAAAATTCTTATAGAAAAAGTCCCATCTCCCGACATTGTCCCCTTGAAGGACAACTTTAATTTACTCCTTTACTACGTTGACTAATTGCTCGTCAATCGTATCTAGAAACATTTTCTTAACATCTTCAAGGAAAGACGCATGATGACTTTTCAAAATGGCCTCAACTTTGGCCATGAATTCGAGGTCCTCGCTCGTGCCCCCATTATCGGTGTCGTGTCCATTTCGCATCTTCATTCTATAAAACGAAAGAGGTTAAACAATGAATGAAAAGACATGACACGCATATATACACATATACACCTTACCGCCCCATCTTGCTCAACAATCGTCGTACATCGCTCGTTTGACACAATTTGCACCCGTAACAATGGTAGCAAGTCATTGCTACGTGAGCACGTCGCATTAACTCGTTAGTACAATGTCTATCTCGCTTGATGATTTTAACTACAACACAAAACAATTAGCGCAAGGTTAGATCACATAAACCTATGCACTAACAATTCCCGATCCTACCCGAAGTCCTACAAGTCCCGCATAAAGCGCATACACAATAAAGTCTAAGTCTAGACACCTATCTCAAGTCGCCTAATTCCCTTAGACCATGCTCTGATACCACTTCAAACAACCCAACCCGTATTCCATACGATAAAATTTTTTTTAATACACATTTACGCGCCAATTAAATATGTAACCATACCACACGTTCCATTAGAACATACTACAAGTTCAATGTTTTACAAAAGGCACGAAGGCCATTAACAAATGTGATACAAGTTTGACCTATCCAAAAATGATAGTTTTAATCCAAACAACACATAGAGCATGGTTTGGGGCTAAACTACCCAAAACGCTAGGCCAACTTCAAAAGCTCCAACAACATCATCAAAGGACACCTAGTGCCCAACAACCCCCTTTCCCCTATCCGCACCTGCATCTAAAAAGATAAACAACGAGAGGGGTAAGCTAATGCTTAGTGAGTGCAACAATTATACGATTACATATACAACCTACTTACTTGCAATCACTTATGCATTTACCGCATACATGCTAGCAATATAAATAATCATACCATAACAAGTATAATAATAAACCTTCCACCATACGAGCTAGCATAACAATAGCATATACTTTAAACCATATAATATGCTACAATCCACACACAACCATGGTTAACCAATCGAACGAGGGAACGGTATTTAAAGGACCATCGGAGTTCATAACAACCACTAGTGCACTTAACACTTTGCACACTAACCCCACGGGTGGCATCTTAACACTTCGATACTTCACCCCGGGTGGTGCCTTAACACTTCGACACTTCACCCCGAGTGGTGTCTTAGCACATCGACACTTCACTCGCTACATCTCTCGAAGTGGCATCTTAACACATCGATGCTTCACTCCCGAGTGGTGTCTTAACACATCGACACTTCACTCGCCACATGAGAAGTGGTGTCTTAACACATCGACACTTCACAACTCAAACTTCACAAATAAATACATCATATATGCACGCATATAATTATTCCACTCACCTTAACACTTCGGTGATGATTTAATGCTTCCGTATGCTTCGAGCAAAGTACCTAATACATAAGTACACATTCAATACACAACTAGTGGAATTAACCACACTACACACTCTTGCGCATTTAATGACCCAATTTGCATTAAATGGCTCAACTACACCAAAACCGCCCATAAATGGCCAAGACTCAACTTTAATCACTAAAGCTAGTGAATTAAAGTCTATTAACTTCAACTAACACAAACTTGGGGTATTTCATACCCATTTCACCCAATTAGGTCAACTAGTACTCATTTGACCCATTTTAAAAACTTAGACTCACAATCGAGTCAAACTTACCCATTAACACTTCTTTCATCAATTTAAAGGTGTATTAGTGACTAACAACACCATTTAACACTTACAACCTCAAATCATAAGACCAAACCCTAGGTTATGGGCATTAGGGTTTACTTTCATCAATCTAACCCCGAAACCACCCATTTAACCCTCAAATGGGTCATACAAGTTCCAAATGAACAAAACCCTAGCATAAACCAATTAAAACTCAAACATAGAGTTAAAACTTACCAACACTATCCACTCGTAGCTAAGAACGAGGAGAACAACTTTAATTCTTGCTCCAAAGATCAACTCTCAATTCTTCACTCACAAATCTCTCTTGAATTCAAATGGGTTTTTATGTTTGAGAGTAAAATGGAGAAAGAAAATGGAAAAGAAATGATAAAAATGGATAAGTGGTGGAGATTAAATGCTCCCATCAGATCTATACACCAAATTACCAATTTGCCCCTTAAAATCACTTAAAATGAGCTAAATCCGGAATCAGTCCAGCAGAACTGCCGCAGCGCGGCTCCCTTTGTCGTGGCGCGACACATAAAGGAAAAATTGACCCTCCTTAGCATGCCTCCTGACTTCGTTTTGCTTGAGATGCCACAGCGCGGCTGAGGTCATCGCGGCGCGACAATACAAAGATATTTCGACCTGCTTAACAGGCCTCCTGACCTTGATTTCAGTTGGATACCGCGGCGCGACCAGGACTTCCGTGGCACGGCAAAGGCCTGTGCCTGATCGTTTTCTCGACAACAAATTTAACGATTAAATATTTGGCTTGCACGCCCCGTTCTTGCTTCCTACATATGTCTAAACTTCACATTTAAGTCTCACATGACTTATCACCATTAAAGCTTATGTACAAACTCATGCATGCACACATTCCCAAGTATTTATACATATACGTTTATACAACAACTAACACAACAATTTATTTAATCACATAAACGAACGAGTTACAAGCGTACTACGATTAAGTATGTACCTTTAGATATGTACGGGAAAAAAAACCGGGATGTTACACCATCACTTGGTAACTCCATCGGAGTATTTTTTTTTTGTTCACGACTCCTTCGTATGTTAAAAATTTTGAACATTCTTTGAGAACTTTCCACGCATCCTCGTATAAGAAGTTACGACCCACTTGATCCTTAATAAACGCACGTCGAGCATGTGACATGATTTCGGCTTCGTTTTGGCCACTTTGCCAAAAATTTTCAAGCTTCTAGTAAATTTCGATATATAACTTGACATCTTTGGACATTTTGGTCCATTTTCCCGTAATTTGATCCATTCGACGTTGTTCCCGAACTTGCTCATTGTAAACTCTTTGGATCGTCCCCCAAAATGAGTCTTTTGTTTGATTAGTTCCCACTACCATATTTTTCGAAATTTGCATCCACACCGTTGCCAAAAGCCTACTTTCTTCGTCCGACCACGGACTTTTTTTGCAAATTACTTTCTTTCCTTTTCCTTTACGGTTTCTTTCAACACGTTCTTCGTTTTGACTAACTTCAAATTCATCGGGTTGAGTTTCTTGAACCTCTTCGATTTGTTCTTCTTCGGATTCATTTTCGGAAGGAATTTGAGTAGGTACTCGAATTTGATTATCTTGAAAAATAGGTTGTCAAATGACATGTTGTTGGATGACTTGTTGTTGAGGACAAATTGTTGGATGTTAGGAAATTGTTGTTGAGGACGATAGTTGGAATATTGAGGTGTAGAAACAAAAGCGGGTGAACGTGAAGCATAAGATGCGAACCCCAATCCTTGATTCGGGTTAGAAGACGACCCGGAAGGTGAGTTATACATTTGCAATTCAAGTAACGTTGGAAAAATCATTACTTTATTGTGTGTAGATCGGCTCGGACGTTAAATTTTGATTTTTCTTGGATGGTTTTTTAGGCATTTTTTTGAGTTGGAAATGGGTTTGAGATGAGTAATGTTGAAAGAATAAGTGTTTTAGTTGGAAGTAAAAGAGTGTTTGTATGTTTATTTGGTAAAATATATCGGGTGTTTATACACTACTAGAAAATCTGGAATTAGCTTCGGATTTGCGACGGCCTATAATTCTGTCCCTAATTACCGACAAATTTCCGACGACTTTTCAACGAACTCGTAAAAAACACATTTGCGACGGTTTAACGACGGATAAACTACGGCGACTCGTCCGTCGGTAATCTGTCCCTAAATATAAGTTCTGCGACAGATTATCGACAGATTAGCTACGTTCATAAATCTGTCCATAATCCGTCCTTAATCCGTCGGTAATTAGGGACGAATTTGGGACAAATGTTTTTTATAATTGAAGATTTTATCGAGTTTACGAGCACGAATGAACACGTAGAAGTACCAAAATATCTTAGAATACACTTTTACTATCAAATATAACATATATACATCAATATATTATACGTTTGTCGGATATACCTTTGGTCTAGTGTTTTTATATATAAGTTCCATAATCGCTGTTAATGAATATATGCATACCGGTACGTGTGTTTGCATTTATATGTTATTTAGTATTTTTAAAACATTTGTTAACAAATATAGATGCATTTAGAAATGTGTGTCAATGCGTTTTCGTTTAAATCGTAATTTTAAAAAAGATATACATATATGACCGTCTCTAATCCGTCGGTAATTAGGTGCGGATTTGGGACGGATGTTTTTAATAATTGAGATTTTATCGAGTTTATGAGCACGAATAAACACGTATAAGTACCAAAATGTTTTAGAATACACTTTTATTATCAATTATAACATATGTACATCAATTTTTTTATGCATTTGTCGGATGTATATCTTTGATCTAATGCTTTTATATATAAGTTCCATTAATAGGAAGTTTCATTAATGCCGGTAACAACTTTATGACTTATATTATTGTTTTTTTTTTCATAGCAAAAAACATACTCCAATATATTAAAAAAGACCAATTCATGTTCGTGTATGGTTTTTTTTTTGTTTTTTTTTTTTTGTTTTTTTTTTGCATGGATCTTCGGTAGTTGGGCCAGGGTGTGCGAGTTCCCTTTAATATTCTCGTGATAGCGTTTTCGTGTTCATGTATTCGTGTTCATGTTTTTGTTTGTTCGAGTGTGGTCTCGTGTCTTGTCTAGCTTCTTGCTAGTTTGTTTCGTGTATTGTTTTATTTATATATTTAAAACTTACTTGCCTTTCAAAAAAAAAAAAAAGACCAATTCATCACAGGGCCTAAATGATACAAGAAAAATTAAAAGTGACGTATGAATGCCTTAACACTGGAGTATTATTTTATTGTTATCTTACACTTGGAATGGAATTCTATTCTCAGAATATGCTAGTCAACTTTATTTATGGAGTAATAAAGATATTTATTTATTTATTAGTCTTTCAAACACTCAAATTCAAACATATTTTGTAAACAAGACCCTCCTATTGGTCCAGTAGTTCTCACACAGATTACATATTCATTTATAATCCAACGGATGACATTTATTAATCATTTAATCCGGAGCCTTCACCTTTTTTTCTTTCCATTAGCTGTTACCAACATATATATTTAATATATTATAAATATATACACCATAAATAATACGGAGTACTACTCCAATATCATCATCATCAAAACATTATTTCAGCAGCAAACAAAATCAAATGTCATATTTGTTGTTCTAATTTACCAAGAAACGGGTGTTCAATATCTTTCTACATAATCTAATATGAGATGCGTTGTGTACACCGAACATGCTAGAATAGAGACGGCTACGGCTATTCATTTTGTTTATGCTTTGGAGAGATGAAGCCGTACTTTTCTGGTTTGTAAGGTTGGGGTTTAGATTTGAGATGTTGAACTTGTTACGATTTATTGTTGAATTTCAATTGAAGAAACTGTAATCGATTTTACTTCTTAGTGAATATGAATCTATGATTTGCTTATTGAAAGTTATTAATTTTCGTTGATTATGTTATTCAAGCTGTTTGTTGGGATTCAATAATTAATTAGTAATAAAGTTTTATTTTATTAGGTTCCTAAATACTCCGTACTATATTTACAGAACATGGGTCAAGCTAAATGATTTTTTTTTTCATAATTAGCGACGGATTTGGGACAGGGTTCTCCGTCATTAAAAATCCGTCGAAAATCTGTCGGTAAAAATCCGTCGAAACCGTCGCTAAACAAGTCCGTCGCTAATCTGTTTCTAAAGGGTCCGTCGCTAATCTGTCCCTAACGGTCCGTCGCTAATTCGTCGCTAATTTTGATGCCGTCGCTAAATCCGTCCCTAATTATTACCGAGGGCGATTTTAGGGTCGAGTTCAATCTGTCGAAAATCCATCGCTAAACACGTTTAGGGACGGATTAGGGACAGATTTTGCCGTCGCTAATTTCAGATTTTCTAATAGTGATATAGTGGGGTTAAAAATAAAAAAGAAAAGCAAAAAAAAAAAAAGAATAATGCCGTTGGCAACGGCTACTTCTGTTTCTGTTTGAATTGGACCGAGTACACACCGCCCTCGAAATGTTATACATATGATTTAATCGAGCACGGATCGAGGAAAGAGAATTGAGGGCGGTCGAGGGCGGCTTGAATGCCATCGGCGCCCTCGAGGGCTTGTGTCAAGAAGTCTCGAGCACGGAGCCCGTTGCGAATGCTCTAATGCAAATAGTTATAAATATGCGCCCATGGTGCACAACTGCACACATCTCTTTGTTGGGTAAAGAATATCTTACGTGGCAATAAGGGGAGATGCTGACTAGGATGCAAACAATGTGCTCACATGGTTAGGACGATTGAGTTGGACCCCTACTGTGATGACCCGGAAAATTTCGACTAATTTAAACCAATTCTCTATATGATTTAATATTATGTAAATATACATATAGATATATATATTATAAGATGTACAAGTAAAACACTAATTGCTACTGTAAAAACGACTTTGCTACAGTAAAACGTTATTTGCTACAGTGAAACCGTATTTGCTACAGTGAAACCGTATTTTGCTACAGTGAAACCGTATTTTGCTACAGTGCTACAGTGAAAACGACTTTGCTACATTGATTTGCTACAGTAATACTATTTGGTTTAGGATGTGTATTAATGCAACGCACAAAAGTTATCGCATATGCCTCACGACAACTAAAAATTCATGAAAAGAACTATACGACGCATGATTTGGAACTTGGAGCAGTAGTTTTTACACTCAAAATATGGAGACACTATCTATATGGCACCAAGTGTACAGTGTACACCGACCATAAGAGTCTTCAGCATATTTTTGATCAAAAACAACTCAATATGAGGCAACGTCGCTGGTAGAGTTGTTAAACGATTACGATTGTGAAATCCGTTACCACCCCGGAAAGGCTAATGTTGTAGCTGACGCCCTAAGTCGGAAAGAGAGAGTAAAACCTCTTAGGGTCCGA
The DNA here is from genome assembly GCF_046630445.1 of Rutidosis leptorrhynchoides. Lineage (NCBI taxonomy): Eukaryota > Viridiplantae > Streptophyta > Magnoliopsida > Asterales > Asteraceae > Rutidosis > Rutidosis leptorrhynchoides. Next base: position 96,880,804 of record NC_092338.1, on the reverse strand, counting down.
GCTTTGAATATTACAATTCGTACTGATCTCACAAAGCAAATTCAAGCAGCACAGTTAGAGGCTTTAAAAGAAGAAAATGAAAAAGGCGAAATGAGCAGAGGGTTAGAAAAACAGCTTGAAGTAAAAGCCGATGGAACCCTGTATTTTGCTGGTAGGATATGGGTACCAAGACATGGTAACCTAAGGCAACTAGTACCAGATGAAGCACACAAAACGAGGTACTCAATTCACCCAGGAAATGGGAAAATGTACCACGATCTCAAGAAGTTCTATTGGTGGCCTAATATGAAAACATAAATTGCTACTTATATAAGCAAATGTTTGACGTGTGCAAAGGTCAAAGCTGAGCACCAAAAGCCGTCAGGATTACTGCAACAACCAGAAATTTCACAGTGGAAATGGGAAAGAATAACCATGGATTTCATTATGAAATTGCCAAGGACTGCAAGTAGTCATGATACTATTTGGGTGATAGTTGATCGTCTAACTAAATCAGCTCACTTTCTACCAATAAAGGAGACAGACAGTATGGAGAAATTAGCACGCCTATATTTGAAGGAAGTAGTTTCCAGGCATGGTGTACCCATCTCCATCATATCTGATCGCGATACCCGATTCACATCACGTTTTTGGCAATCATTACAAAAAGCATTGGGAACTTGATTAGATATGAGCACCGCTTATCACCCACAGACAGATGGTCAAAGTGAAAGAACAATACAAACATTGGAAGACATGTTACGGGCATGCGTGACTGACTTTGGAACTAGTTGGGATCGACACTTACCGTTGGCAGAATTTTCATACAATAACAGCTATCATACGAGCATCAACGCAGCGCCATTTGAAGCACTTTACGGTAGAAAGTGCAGATCTCCTATATGTTGGAGTGAAGTAGGAGAAAGACAACTTACTGGACCAGAAATTATTCACGAAACCACCGAAAATATCATTCAAATACAAAAGCGATTGAAAACGGCCATGAGTCGCCAAAAGAGTTATGCTGATGTAAGAAGAAAACCGCTAGAATTTCAAGTGGGCGACAAAGTCATGTTGAAAGTGTCACCCTGAAAAGGCGTTGTACGATTTGGTAAACGAGGAAAGCTAAGTCCTAGGTACGTAGGACCCTTTGAAATCACCGAAAGAATTGGAGCAGTTGCTTATCGATTAAAGCTACCGCAAGAACTTAGTAGTGTTAACGACACATTTCACGTATCAAATTTGAAGAAATGTTTAGCTGAAGAGGATGTCGTAATTCCTCTTGACAAAATACGAATTAATGATAAACTCCATTTTGTCGAAGAACCTGTTGAAATCATGGACCGTGAGGTCAAACAATTAAAACAAAGCAAAATACCGATAGTTAGGGTTCGTTGGAACGCAAGACGAGGACCCGAGTTTACCTGGGAACGTGAGGATCAAATGAAGCAAAAGTATCCACATTTGTTCACTGATATCGCTCATAAAAGAGGTACTACTCAAAATTTCGGGACGAAATTTTCTTTAACGGGGAGGTTATGTGATGACCCGAAAAATTTCGACTAATTTAAACCAATTCTCTATATGATTTAATATTATGTAAATATACATATAGATATATATATATATATATATATATATATATATATATATATATATATATATATATATATATATATATATATATATATATATATATATATATATATATATATATATATATATATTATAAGATGTACAAGTAAAACACTAATTGCTACTGTAAAAACGACTTTGCTACAGTAAAACGTTATTTGCTACAGTAAAACACCATTTGCTACAGTGAAACCGTATTTTACTACAGTGAAACCGTATTTTGCTACAGTGCTATAGTGAAACCGTATTTGCTACAGTGAAACTGTATTTTGCTACAGTGCTACAGTGAAACCGTATTTTGCTACAGTGCTACAGTGATTTGCTACAGTAACACACTATTTGCTACAGTAAACACTATTTGCTACAGTACACTATTGCTACAGTGCACACTGTTTGCTGTCGACGAACTAGCAAACAAAAACGGAAAAGGCAGCCATGCGATCGCATGGCAAAAACACTGAAAACTCATGCGATCGCATGAGCTACAGTAAATGCAAAAGTATTATAAAAGGTTAGTTTGCTCGAACGATGTATCACACTTCCTATCTCTCTGATTCTTTTATATATATAATTTTAATTATAATTTTAATTTTAAGTTTAATAATAATAAAGTATATTCGAGGGTATTTTTAATTCGGGTTTCAAACCGTTTTAAGCTAAGGAAATATTGGGTATTGTTCGGGGTATTGTTCTTGAATCCAAGGTCAACCATACAGTCGTCTACCATCATTACGTCTACGCAATTTGCCTACAATATTGAGTCTCAATATTGAACTGTGAGTTATAGTCTCCCTTTTTAAATACTTTAAATATTTTTGGGCTGAGAATACATGCAATTTATTTTAAACGCGATAAGACATAAGTACATACTAAATTCTACACTGAGTTAAACCGAAAATTCCTTAGCTTTGGTAACTAGTAGCTGCCAGTACATAGGATATAGACTGGTGGGCGCGAATAATTGTATATGGATCCATAGGGCTTGACATCCCCGTCCGAGCTAGAGCGCTAGCCTTTTAACGGACGTATGTTATTTGAGTTTAAGACACGTTGGTTTGCGTGTATTAAAACGAATGGGGTAATTATCACTATAGCATTAAGTTTAGTTACCAGGGTGCTCTGTTACGTAGAATCTATTGATAAACTTTTGATGAAATCTTGTGGTCTATCTTTATATATGTTTATGACTCGAGCAATTAAACCTATAACTCACCAACATTCGTGTTGACTTTTTGGTATGTTTTATTCTCAGGTCCTTAGAATGCTTCCGCTGTGATGTGCTTGTTGCCTGCATGGAGTCTCTCATGATTTGTACAAAGTTTATTGCATTCAAAATAAAACTGCGTTGTGTAATAAATAATTGGACTGTGATGTCAACCTGTAAATTAAAGACTTATGTATTTCGGGGTTTTGGTTATACCTAAGCACTCGCCCACATGTTTATAACTTTCTATGTTTAGAAAGTCACTTATTTTAATGAATGCAATATTTTATCAAAACGTGTCATATAGAGGTCAAAACCTCACTGTGGAATCAATGATTAACGTGCCGCGTCAATAACGATTTTGACGGGTCGTTACAGTTGGTATCCGAGCTTGAGGTTATAGGGAACCAGAAATTACATTAGTGTGTTTAACTGGTAATTGTTAGGATGCATTAGTGATTCTGGACTATGACCATATCTGTTTTTACTGATTTTTGCTTATTATTTGGTCAAAAACATTATATGTGATATATTTATATGCTAACGTAATTTTTGTTTCAATTATGTGATAGATGACTTCTTCTAATCCTATCATTTTGTACGACTCAGAATCGGACACTGAATCTATTCTATCCACAACTGAAAAGGGCGTTCCAATACCTATTAAAGAAGAAATTGTCTTAGCCGGGGAATCTCAACTCCCGGTAAACCCAGAGGAGGTTCCAGCTCCACCCAGCTTTAGTTTTCCGGAGCCACAGTATCGTTGGCATGGACCCATGATCCCTGGAGTAAACGAGGATCGTCCATTTCTAAACAAATATGGACATTGGTCCAGATATACCGCCGACAGGCGGGTTGTGCCGATTACGCCTGGCAGATTTCGGTTCATGACCACCAGTACATATTCTCGCAGTTCGTCATCATATTCTCCTACACATGACTCAGACAGTTCGTCATCAGACGAGATCAGTAAGGAGGAGGATTTCGCTAATGAAATAAAAGAGATCACTAAGGAGAAATTCCAACTTGCTATAGATAATAAAAACAACCACAATAATAAAAAGTCCTTAATTATTAAAAAGGAACATGACCATTCGATCTGTAACCACCCTTATTGTATTAAACAAACTGAGGCAACGGGTACCTCAAAACCCCAACCAAAAATAAAATACACTGCCAGAATGTCTGTCGGACCATGTGCACACAAACAATTAGCAGAGAGAACCAAATGGGAAGAAGTTTCTGATAGTTCTGAATAAAAGACCTCGCAACCATAAATCTTCCATGCGCTATTTTATTGCTTATGTGTGCTACTCTATCTTGTTATGTAAAATAAGCATATGTAAAATATCAGTATTGTATGGTATTGTATTATTTTGGTTTATTAATAATAAATGCATGGAATGATTATTTGTATTATTACTACTTCTTATTATTATTATTACATAATAATGTAGTAACTCGCTATAATTTTTCATAGTGGAATATTATTAGGATTTTAGTAGTTATTCCTTGTACTAGCTATTATGTATAAACTTAACGGGTAGGTAATACCCTAGAAATAATTATAAAATGCTAATAAGAAGAAAAGGCTTTTATAATAATCGGTTCATATTATTAATATGCTACGATTAACTATTGGCAACTCATTTTACCTATAATATTCTATATGATTAAATTATATCTGTTGTGTTTATTGAAGAAACATGTCTCAAATGTCGGATGCTGAGTTTGAGCAACTAGTCGAGAAACGTGTGAATGAAAGAATTGCTGCAGTCGAGGCAGCAAAAGCAACAGCCGAAGCAGCAGCCAAAGCAGCAGCCGTAAACACAAACTCATGAAACGGATGCTCATACAAAACTTTTCAAGGATGCAAACCACAGACGTTTAGTGGAACCGAGGGACCAGTCGGTCTAACCTGATGGTTTGAAAAGATGGAGTCCGTTTTCAAAATCAGTAATTGTGCGAACGGAGACAAGTCAAAGTATGCTTCGTGCACGTTGCAAGACGGTGCACTTACTTGGTGGAACAATTATGCTAAAGCAGAAGGAATAGATACGGCATATGATATCTCTTGGGAAGAACTGAAAAAGATGCTAATCGAGGAGTACTGTCCTCGAAACGAGATCAGAAAAATGGAATATGAGTTACGTAATCTGAAGGTTATCGGCGCGAATCTCAATAACTATGAAAAGCGTTTCATGGAACTAGCCTTGTTGTGTCCCGAATTGGTGCCAAACGAGAAACGAAAGATAGAAATGTATATTGACGGTTTATCGATCAATATCAAAGGAAATGTTACATCGTCCAAACCGAATACGATGCAGGAAGCCATGATAATGGCACACCAACTCATGGACCAGATCACAGAGAGTTCGATTAAGGCACCAATTACTGAAGTCAAGACAACTGAAGGAAAGAGGAAATGGGAAGACTATAAGGGCAAAAGTACTCAACTGAAGAAACAAGAAACTTTTAAAGGTAAACAAGATGGGGCAATTGCAAGTCCAAACTATAAGGGACCCCATCCGTTCTGTAAAAGATGTTACACACATCATGCAGGTTATTGCCAAGTGGTCTGTGACAAGTGCAACAAGAAAGGACATGTGGTGAAAGATTGTTATGCCACCGTTTCTGAAGTAAAGACAAAATCGACCGATGTTGAGAAATGTTATGGATGCGGGAAGTCTGGTCACTTTATAAATCAATGCCCTGATAAGGAGAAGAACAAAGAACCAGCACGTGGGAGGGCATTTAATGTTAGTGCCAGTAAAGCACGTGAGGATCCTAATCTTGTCACGGGTACGTTTACCGTTAATAATCAACTAGCTTCTATTATGTTTGATACGGGTGCTGATAGAAGTTATATGTGTAAAGACTTTAGTTCTAAACTAAAATGTGCATCATTACCTCTAGACGATAAATATACGATTGAATTAGCTAATGGTAAACTGATAAAAGCCGATAAAATTTGCCATGGTTGCGAAATGAATCTCGCTGGTGAAACCTTCAAAATCGATTTGATACCCTTAGAATTAGGAAGTTTTGACGTAATCGTTGGCATGGACTGGATGTCCAAAACAAGAGCGGAAGTTGTTTGCGCTGAGAAAGCAATCCGCATCCCTCGTAAGGATGAAACGTCATTAATGATTTATGGGGAGAAGAGCAACTCAAAGCTGAACTTTATCAGCTGTATGAAGTCCCAGAAACTTATAAGAAAAGGTTGTTATGCTATTCTGGCACACATAAAGAAGATCGATACTGAAGAAAGAAGCATTAATGACATGCCGGTTGTAAGAGAATATCCCGGAGTATTTCCAGAAGAATTACCGGGGCTACCTCCACACAGATGTGTAGAATTCTAGATTGATCTCATACCAGGAGCTGCACCTGTAGCCCGATCTCCATATAGACTTGTACCTTCAGAAATGCAAGAATTACAAGACCAGTTGCAAGAATTATCGGACCGTGGATTTATTCGTCCTAGTTTTTCACCTTGGGGTGCTCCTATTCTATTCGTCAAGAAGAAGGATGGATCTATGAGAATGTGCATAGATTACCGAGAATTAAATAAATTAACGATCAAGAATCGGTACCCATTACCGAGGATTGATGATTTGTTTGATCAATTGCAAGGATCAAGTGTTTATTCTAAGATTGATCTACGCTCCGGATATCATCAGCTGAGAGTGAAGGAAGAAGATGTTCCTAAAACCGCGTTCAGAACCCGTTACAGTCACTATGAATTTTTAGTCATGCCTTTTGGATTGACTAATGCTCCAGCAGTATTCATGGATCTAATGAATCGCATCTGTAGACCGTATTTAGACAAATTTGTCATTGTTTTTATCGACGACATATTAATTTACTCGAAGAACAAGGAAGAACATGAGCAACACTTAAGACTGGTACTAGAGATACTCAAGAAAGAAGAATTGTACGCAAAATTTTCGAAGTGTGATTTCTGGTTACAAGAAGTACAATTTTTGGGCCATGTTGTCAGTAAACATGGAATTAAAGTTGACCCCGCCAAGATCGAAGCCATTAGTAAATGGGAAACACCGAAGACTCCAACACAAATCCGCCAATTCTTAGGTCTTGCTGGTTACTACCGAAGATTCATTCAAGATTTCTCTAGAATCGCCAAACCCTTAACTGCATTGACTCAAAAGGGAAAGAAGTATGATTGGTCCACCGAACAGGATGTAGTGACCCGAACTTTTCCATGTTTATATATATTAATTGAGATTGATATTTACATGATTAAATGTTTCCAACATGTTAAGCAATCAAACTTGTTAAGACTTGATTAATTGAAATATGTTTCATATAGACAATTGACCACCCAAGTTGACCGGTGATTCACGAACGTTAAAACTTGTAAAAACTATATGATGACATATATATGGATATATATATAGTTAACATGATACTATGATAAGTAAACATATCATTAAGTATATTAACAATGAACTACATATGTAAAAACAAGACTACTAACTTAATGATTTTTAAACGAGACATATATGTAACGATTATCGTTGTAAAGACATTTAATGTATATATATATATCATATTAAGAGATATTCATATATGATAATATCATGATAATATAATAATTTAAAATCTCATTTGATATTATAAACATTGGGTTAACAACATTTAACAAGATCGTTAACCTAAAGGTTTCAAAACAACACTTACATGTAACGACTAACGATGACTTAACGACTCAGTTAAAATGTATATACATGTAGTGTTTTAATATGTATTTATACACTTTTGAAAGACTTCAATACACTTATCAAAATACTTCTACTTAACAAAAATGCTTACAATTACATCCTCGTTCAGTTTCATCAACAATTCTACTCGTATGCACCCGTATTCGTACTCGTACAATACACAGCTTTTAGATGTATGTACTATTGGTATATACACTCCAATGATCAGCTCTTAGCAGCCCATTTGAGTCACCTAACACATGTGGGAACCATCATTTGGCAACTAGCATGAAATATCTCATAAAATTACAAAAATATGAGTAATCATTCATGACTTATTTACATGAAAACAAAATTACATATCCTTTATATCTAATCCATACACCAACGACCAAAAACACCTACAAACACTTTCATTATTCAATTTTCTTCATCTAATTGATCTCTCTCAAGTTCTATCTTCAAGTTCTAAGTGTTCTTCATATATTCTACAAGTTCTAGTTACATAAAATCAAGAATACTTTCAAGTTTGCTAGCTCACTTCCAATCTTGTAAGGTGATCATCCAACCTCAAGAAATCTTTGTTTCTTACAGTAGGTTATCATTCTAATACAAGGTAATAATCATATTCAAACTTTGGTTCAATTTCTATAACTATAACAATCTTATTTCAAGTGATGATCTTACTTGAACTTGTTTTCGTGTCATGATTCTGCTTCAAGAACTTCGAGCCATCCAAGGATCTGTTGAAGCTAGATCCATTTTTCTCTTTTCCAGTAGGTTTATCCAAGGAACTTAAGGTATTAATGATGTTCATAACATCATTCGATTCATACATATAAAGCTATCTTATTCGAAGGTTTAAACTTGTAATCACTAGAACATAGTTTAGTTAATTCTAAACTTGTTCGCAAATAAAAGTTAATCCTTCTAACTTGACTTTTAAAATCAACTAAACACATGTTCTATATCTATATGATATGCTAACTTAATGATTTAAAACCTGGAAACACGAAAAACACCGTAAAACCGGATTTACGCCGTCGTAGTAACACCGCGGGCTGTTTTGGGTTAGTTAATTAAAAACTATGATAAACTTTGATTTAAAAGTTGTTATTCTGAGAAAATGATTTTTATTATGAACATGAAACTATATCCAAAAATTATGGTTAAACTCAAAGTGGAAGTATGTTTTCTAAAATGATCATCTAGACGTCGTTCTTTCGACTAAAATGACTACCTTTACAAAAACGACTTGTAACTTATTTTTTTGACTATAAACCTATACTTTTTCTGTTTAGATTCATAAAATAGAGTTCAATATGAAACCATAGCAATTTGGTTCACTCAAAACGGATTTAAAATGAAGAAGTTATGGGTAAAACAAGATTGGATAATTTTTCTCATTTTAGCTACGTGAAAATTGGTAACAAATCTATTCCAACCATAACTTAATCAACTTGTATTGTATATTATGTAATCTTGAGATACCATAGACACGTATACAATGTTTCGACCTATCATGTCGACACATCTATATATATTTCGGAACAACCATAGACACTCTATATGTGAATGTTGGAGTTAGCTATACAGGGTTGAGGTTGATTCCAAAATATATATAGTTTGAGTTGTGATCAATACTGAGATACGTATACACTGGGTCGTGGATTGATTCAAGATAATATTTATCGATTTATTTCTGTACATCTAACTGTGGACAACTAGTTGTAGGTTACTAACGAGGACAGCTGACTTAATAAACTTAAAACATCAAAATATATTAAAAGTGTTGTAAATATATTTTGAACATACTTTGATATATATGTATATATTGTTATAGGTTCGTGAATCAACCAGTGGCCAAGTCTTACTTCCCGACGAAGTAAAAATCTGTGAAAGTGAGTTATAGTCCCACTTTTAAAATCTAATATTTTTGGGATGAGAATACATGCAGGTTTTATAAATGATTTACAAAATAGACACAAGTACGTGAAACTACATTCTATGGTTGAATTATCGAAATCGAATATGCCCCTTTTTATTAAGTCTGGTAATCTAAGAATTAGAGAACAGACACCCTAATTGACGCGAACCCTAAAGATAGATCTATTGGGCCTAACAAACCCCATCCAAAGTACCGGATGCTTTAGTACTTCGAAATTTATATCATATCCGAAGGGTGTCCCGGAATGATGGGGATATTCTTATATATGCATCTTGTTAATGTCGGTTACCAGGTGTTCACCATATGAATGATTTTTATCTCTATATATGGGATGTGTATGGAAATATGAAATCTTGTGGTCTATTATTATGATTTGATATATATAGGTTAAACCTATAACTCACCAACATTTTTGTTGACGTTTTAAGCATGTTTATTCTCAGGTGATTATTAAGAGCTTCCGTTGTCGCATACTTAAATAAGGATGAGATTTGGAGTCCATGCTTGTATGATATTGTGTAAAAACTGCATTCAAGAAACTTATTTTGTTGTAACATATTTGTATTGTAAACCATTATGTAATGGTCGTGTGTAAACAGGATATTTTAGATTATCATTATTTGATAATCTACGTAAAGCTTTTTAAACCTTTATTGATGAAATAAAGGTTATGGTTTGTTTTAAAATGAATGCAGTCTTTGAAAAACGTCTCATATAGAGGTCAAAACCTCGCAACGAAATCAATTAATATGGAACGTTTTTAATCAATAAGAACGGGACATTTCAGTTGGTATCTGAGCGTTGGTCTTAGAGAACCAGAATTTTGCATTAGTGTGTCTTATCAAGTTTGTTAGGATGCATTAGTGAGTCTGGACTTCGACCGTGTTTACTTGAAAAATGATTGCTTAACAAATTTTGTTGGAAACTATATATTTTTAACATGTGAATATTATGTGATATATTAATCTCTTAACGCGTTTGATATTATGTGATAGATGTCTAACTCTCGAATAAGTCCCATTAACTCACCTAATAATAATGAAGAGTCAAATGTAAATTGGAATGATTCGTGGACTGATTCACAAGTTCCCGAAGAGGAACCGGAAGAAGAGTCGGAACCGGAAGAAGAATCGGAACCGGATGAAGAAATAGAACCGGTGGGGGAAATAATAAAACGGTTAAGTAAAAGAAAATCCTCAACCAACCGACCAAGGTTAATTATGGTCAATGGTGTTTCCGCCAAGGAAGCAAAATATTGGGAGGATTACCAATTCTCCGATGAATCGGATTCCGACGAGAATTCCGATGATGTTATAGAAATTACCCCAACTGAATTTAAAAAGGCAAAAGAAACTAATAAGGGAAAGGGCATAAAAATAGAGAAATCTAATTCCAACCCCGATGAACTTTATATGTATCGTCAACCCCCGAAGTCCTTAAGTTGTAACAATGACCCGGGAACCTCTAAACCACCAGGTTTTTCTAAACCAATGTGGAAAACGACGGCTCGTATTAGGGGAACATCATATATCCCTAGAAACTTGGCAAAACGAACCAAAACCGAAGAAGAAGAAACAAGCAAGTCGGAATAAGATAGTTGTATTCGTGTGGTGTAATATATGTAATATAGTGTGCTTATGCTTTATGATATATGTAAAAATTGCTTGTATTAATAAGTATTTTTTTCTATGAATCTAACTCTTGTCTATTTTACAGTATAAAAACACAAAATGGATAGACAACCCAATATTTTAAGAGACCTACCCGGAGACATGATTGATGAAATCTTGTCTAGAGTCGGTCAGAATTCTTCGGCACAACTATTTAAGGCGAGATCAGTTTGTAAAACATTCGAAGAACGTTCCAAGAATGCCTTGGTTTATAAAAGGCTTTCGTTCGAAAGATGGGGGATATCACATTGGGAAATCCATAAGTTACGATGTGTTTACTTTGACGCATATATTGCGGGGAACCCAAATGCTATTTTACGCAATGGGTTAAGAAATTATTTTGACTCAATATATCCGAATATTGGACTTCGTGATTTAGAAAAAGCGGCTAACATGCAACATAAAGAAGCATGTTATGCTTACAGATTAGTAATGTTCGCTTCTCACCAAAGTGAGAACAAGAACATCGGGCTACAACTATTAAACAAAACGTTCCCACAAGTGACGGAGTCGGTAATTGGGGTAAGAAATGAGGTTTTTAGATTGTTACGGGACTGTTGGACATTACGTAACCCTCATCCCTTTGACGACGTTACACGCTGTCTTATCAACGGCCATAACGGTTATGTTCCACAAGACCAAGGATGGGAAGTAATCCTAGTAAAACCAGAATGAATGACTTGTTTCTGGACGTATGAATTACGTGTCTTTATTGCCTTTGCTGAACGACTTGTGTACTAGCTAGAATTATCTTCACAACCATCTTGTAACAAATTTATTGTGTGCTATATTTCATGCTATATGTAAAATAAGCGGTATTGTAAGTTTGTAAAATATTGTGTAAAAGTTTGAACGCGAAATATTATTATAATCAGTTTTTCATATAGAATTGTAGTAGTTGAATTGTATATTAGCTACTAAGTATGAACTTAACGGGTAGGTACTACCCGAATTTAAACTTATAAAATGCTAATATGAAGAAAAAGCTTTTATAAATGAGTTCATATTATGCTACGAAATACTATTAACTACTCTTAATATTCTGTATGATTAACTTGTTCCATTTGACTATTTTAAAGGAAATGGCACCGACTACTCGACATACCGTGAATATGAATGAAGAGGAATTCCGTACTTTTCTAGCTTCAAACATAGCCGCAGTACAGGCTGCGCTACATACCAACCATAACCTTGGATCTAGCAGTACAGGAAATCGTGTAGGATGCACCTACAAAGAATTCACTGCCTGCAAACCTTTGGAATTTGATGGAACTGAAGGACCGATCGGATTGAAACGATGGACCGAGAAGGTCGAATCGGTGTTTGCCATAAGTAAGTGTACTGAAGAGGACAAAGTAAAGTACGCTACGCATACCTTCACAGGTTCTGCGTTAACATGGTGGAATACCTATCTAGAGCAAGTGGGACAAGACGATGCGTACGCACTACCGTGGTCAGCATTCAAGCACTTGATGAACGAGAAGTACCGTCCCAGAACCGAGATCAATAAGCTCAAGACAGAACTTAGAGGGTTACGAACCCAAGGATTTGATATTACCACGTACGAAAGACGATTCACAGAATTGTGCCTATTGTGTCCGGGAGCGTTCGAAGATGAGGAAGAGAAGATCGACGCGTTTGTGAAAGGATTACCGGAAAGAATCCAAGAAGATATAAGTTCACACGAGCCCGCCTCCATACAACAGGCATGTAGAATGACTCACAAACTAGTGAACCAGATTGAAGAAAGAATTAAAGAACAGACTGTTGAAGAGGCCAATGTGAAGCAAGTCAAAAGAAAGTGGGAGGAAAACGGTGGTAAGAATCACCAATACAACAACAACAGCAATTACAACAATAATCGCAACAATTATCCCAACAATCGCAACATCAATCGCAACTACAACAAATGGCCCAACAACAACAACAACAAAAACAACAACAACAACAACAACAACAACAACAGCAACTACAACAATCATCCCAACAACAATAATAACCGCAACAACAACAACAATCAGAAGCAGCTATGCCAAAGGTGTGAAAAGTATCACTCGGGATTCTGCACCAAATTTTGCAACAAGTGTAAAAGAAATGGTCATAGCGCGGCGAAGTGTGAGGTCTACGGACCAGGGGTTAATAGAACGAAAGGAACAAATGGTGTCGGAACGAGTAATGGTGGAGCAAGTAGTGTCGGAGCAAGTTATGCCAATGTAGTTTGTTATAAATGTGGAAAACCGGGCCACATTATTAGAAATTGCCTGAACCAGGAGAACACGAATGGACAAGGCCGCGGAAGAGTTTTCAATATTAATGCCGCAGAGGCACAGGAAGACCCGGAGCTTGTTACGGGTACGTTTCTTATTGACAATAAATCTGCTTACGTTTTATTTGATTCGGGTGCGGATAGAAGCTATATGAGTAGAGATTTTTGTGCTAAATTAAGTTGTCCATTGACGCCTTTGGATAGTAAATTTTTACTCGAATTAGCAAATGGTAAATTAATTTCAGCAGATAATATATGTCGGAATCGAGAAATTAAACTGGTTAGCGAAATATTTAAGATTGATTTGATACCAGTAGAGTTAGGGAGTTTTGATGTGATAATCGGTATGGACTGGTTGAAAGAAGTGAAAGCAGAGATCGTTTGTTACAAAAATTCAATTCGCATTATACGAGAAAAAGGAAAACCCTTAATGGTGTACGGAGAAAAGGGCAACACGAAGCTACATCTTATTAGTAATTTGAAGGCACAAAAATTAATAAGAAAAGGTTGCTATGCTGTTCTAGCACACGTCGAGAAAGTACAAACTGAAGAAAAGAGCATCAATGATGTTCCCATTGCAAAAGAATTTCCCGATGTATTTCCGAAAGAATTACCGGGATTACCCCCACATCGATTCATTGAATTTCAAATAGATCTTGTACCAGGAGCTGCACCAATAGCTCGTGCTCCTTACAGACTCGCACCCAGCGAGATGAAAGAACTGCAAAGCCAATTACAAGAACTTTTAGAGCGTGGTTTCATTCGACCAAGCACATCACCGTGGGGAGCTCATGTTTTGTTTGTCAAGAAGAAAGATGGTACATTCAGGTTGTGTATCGACTACCGAGAGTTGAACAAACTTACCATCAAGAACCGCTACCCACTACCGAGAATCGACGACTTATTTGATCAACTACAAGGCTCATCTATTTATTCAAAGATTGACTTACGTTCCGGGTATCATCAAATGCGGGTGAAAGAAGATGATATTCCAAAGACTGCTTTCAGAACACGTTACGATCATTACGAGTTTATGGTCATGCCGTTTGGTTTAACTAATGCACCAGCTGTGTTCATGGACCTTATGAACCGAGTGTGTGGACCATACCTTGACAAGTTTGTCATTGTTTTCATTGATGACATACTTATTTACTCAAAGAATGACCAAGAACACGGTGAACATTTGAGAAAGGTGTTAGAAGTATTGAGGAAGGAAGAATTGTACGCTAAGTTTTCAAAGTGTGCATTTTAGTTGGAAGAAGTTCAATTTCTCGGTCACATAGTGAACAAAGAAGGTATCCAGGTGGACCCGGCAAAGATCGGAACTGTTGAAAAGTGGGAAACCCCAAAAACTCCGAAGCATATACGTCAATTTTTAGGATTGGCTGGTTACTACAGAAGATTCATCCAAGATTTCTCCAAAATAGCAAAACCCTTGACTGCATTAACGCATAAAGGGAAGAAATTTGAATGGAAGGATGAACAAGAAAAGGCGTTTCAATTATTGAAGAAAAAGCTAACTACGGCACCTATATTGTCATTGCCTGAAGGGAATGATGATTTTGTGATTTATTGTGACGCATCAAAGCAAGGTCTCGGTTGTGTATTAATGCAACGGACGAAGGTGATTGCTTATGCGTCTAGACAATTGAAGATTCACGAGCAAAATTATACGACGCATGATTTGGAATTAGGCGCGGTTGTTTTTGCATTAAAGACTTGGAGGCACTACTTATATGGGGTCAAAAGTATTATATATACCGACCACAAAAGTCTTCAACACATATTTAATCAGAAACAACTGAATATGAGGCAGCGCAGGTGGATTGAATTGTTGAATGATTACGACTTTGAGATTCGTTACCACCCGGGGAAGGTAAATGTGGTAGCCGATGCCTTGAGCAGGAAGGACAGAGAACCCATTCGAGTAAAATCTATGAATATAATGATTCATAATAACCTTACTACTCAAATAAAGGAGGCGCAACAAGGAGTTTTAAAATAGGGAATTCTAAGAGATGAAATACCCAAAGGATCGGAGAAGCATCTTAATATTCGGGAAGACGGAACCCGGTATAGGGCTGAAAGGATTTGGGTACCAAAATTTGGAGATATGAGAGAAATGGTACTTAGAGAAGCTCATAAAACCAGATACTCAATACATCCTGGAACGGGAAAGATGTACAAAGATCTCAAGAAACATTTTTGGTGGCCGGGTATGAAAGTCGATGTTGCTAAATACGTAGGAGAATGTTTGACGTGTTCTAAGGTCAAAGCTGAGCATCAGAAACCATCAGGTCTACTTCAACAACCCGAAATCCCGGAATGGAAATGGGAAAACATTACCATGGATTTCATCACTAAATTGCCAAGGACTGCAAGTGGTTTTGATACTATTTGGGTAATAGTTGATCGTCTCACCAAATCAGCACACTTCCTTCCAATAAGAGAAGATGATAAGATGGAGAAGTTAGCACGACTGTATTTGAAGGAAGTCGTCTCCAGACATGGAATACCAATCTCTATTATCTCTGATAGGGATGGCAGATTTATTTCAAGATTCTGGCAGACATTACAGCAAGCATTAGGAACTCGTCTAGACATGAGTACTGCCTATCATCCACAAACTGATGGGCAGAGCGAAATGACGATACAAACGCTTGAAGACATGCTACGAGCATGTGTTATTGATTTCGGAAACTGTTGGGATCGACATCTACCGTTAGCAGAATTTTCCTACAACAACAGCTACCATTCAAGCATTGAGATGGCGCCGTTTGAAGCACTTTATGGTAGAAAGTGCAGGTCTCCGATTTGTTGGAGTGAAGTGGGGGATAGACAGATTACGGGTCCGGAGATTATACAAGAAACTACCGAGAAGATCATCCAAATTCAACAACGGTTGAAAACCGCCCAAAGTCGACAAAAGAGCTACGCTGACATTAAAAGAAAAGATATAGAATTTGAAATTGGAGAGATGGTCATGCTTAAAGTTGCACCATGGAAAGGCGTTGTTCGATTTGGTAAACGAGGGAAATTAAATCCAAGGTATATTGGACCATTCAAGATTATTGATCGTGTCGGACCAGTAGCTTACCGACTTGAGTTACCTCAACAACTCGCGGCTGTACATAACACTTTCCACGTCTCGAATTTGAAGAAATGTTTTGCTAAAGAAGATCTCACTATTCCATTAGATGAAATCCAAATCAATGAAAAACTTCAATTCATCGAAGAACCCGTCGAAATAATGGATCGTGAGGTTAAAAGACTTAAGCAAAACAAGATACCAATTGTTAAGGTTCGATGGAATGCTCGTAGAGGACCCGAGTTCACCTGGGAGCGTGAAGATCAGATGAAGAAGAAATACCCGCATCTATTTCCAGAAGATTCGTCAACACCTTCAACAGCTTAAAATTTCGGGACGAAATTTATTTAACGGGTAGGTACTGTAGTGACCCGAACTTTTCCATGTTTATATATATTAATTGAGATTGATATTTACATGATTAAATGTTTCCAACATGTTAAGCAATCAAACTTGTTAAGACTTGATTAATTGAAATATGTTTCATATAGACAATTGACCACCCAAGTTGACCGGTGATTCACGAACGTTAAAACTTGTAAAAACTACATGATGACATATATATGGATATATATATAGTTAACATGATACTATGATAAGTAAACATATCATTAAGTATATTAACAATGAACTACATATGTAAAAACAAGACTACTAACTTAATGATTTTTAAACGAGACATATATGTAACGATTATCGTTGTAAAGACATTTAATGTATATATATCATATTAAGTCATACATGATAATATCATGATAATATAATAATTTAAAATCTCATTTGATATTATAAACATTGGGTTAACAACATTTAACAAGATCGTTAACCTAAAGGTTTCAAAACAACACTTACATGTAACGACTAACGATGACTTAACGACTCAGTTAAAATGTATATACATGTAGTGTTTTAATATGTATTTATACACTTTTGAAAGACTTCAATACACTTATCAAAATACTTCTACTTAACAAAAATGCTTACAATTACATCCTCGTTCAGTTTCATCAACAATTCTACTCGTATGCACCCGTATTCGTACTCGTACAATACACAGCTTTTAGATGTATGTACTATTGGTATATACACTCTAATGATCAGCTATTAGCAGCCCATGTGAGTCACCTAACACATGTGAGAACCATCATTTGGCAACTAGCATGAAATATCTCATAAAATTACAAAAATATGAGTAATCATTCATGACTTATTTACATGAAAACAAAATTACATATCCTTTATATCTAATCCATACACCAACGACAAAAAACACCTACAAACACTTTCATTCTTCAATTTTCATCATCTAATTGATCTCTCTCAAGTTCTATCTTCAAGTTCTAAGTGTTCTTCATATATTCTACAAGTTCTAGTTACATAAAATCAAGAATACTTTCAAGGTTGCTAGCTCACTTCCAATCTTGTAAGGTGATCATCCAACCTCAAGAAATCTTTGTTTCTTATAGTAGGTTATCATTCTAATACAAGGTAATAATCATATTCAAACTTTGGTTCAATTTCTATAACTATAACAATCTTATTTCAAGTGATGATCTTACTTGAACTTGTTTTCGTGTCATGATTCTGCTTCAAGAACTTCGAGCCATCCAAGGATCCGTTGAAGCTAGATCCATTTTTCTCTTTTCCAGTAGGTTTATCCAAGGAACTTAAGGTAGTAATGATGTTCATAACATCATTCAATTCATATATATAAAGCTATCTTATTCGAAGGTTTAAACTTGTAATCACTAGAACATAGTTTAGTTAATTCTAAACTTGTTCGCAATAAAAGTTAATCCTTCTAACTTGACTTTTAAAATCAACTAAACACATGTTCTATATCTATATGATATTCTAACTTAATGATTTAAAACCTGGAAACACGAAAAACACCGTAAAACCGGATTTACGCCGTCGTAGTAACACCGCGGGCTGTTTTGGGTAAGTTAATTAAAAACTATGATAAACTTTGATTTAAAAGTTGTTATTCTGAGAAAATTATTTTTATTATGAACATGAAACTATATCCAAAAATTATGGTTAAACTCAAAGTGGAAGTATGTTTTCTAAAATGATCATCTAGACGTCGTTCTTTCGACTGAAATGACTATCTTTACAAAAACGACTTGTAACTTATTTTTACGACTATAAACCTATACTTTTTCTGTTTAGATTCATAAAATAGAGTTCAATATGAAACCATAGCAATTTGGTTCACTCAAAACGGATTTAAAATGAAGAAGTTATGGGTAAAACAAGATTGGATAATTTTTCTCATTTTAGCTACGTGAAAATTGGTAACAAATCTATTCCAACCATAACTTAATCAACTTGTATTGTATATTATGTAATCTTGAGATACCATAGACACGTATACAATGTTTCGACCTATCATGTTGACACATCTATATATATTTCGGAACAACCATAGACACTCTATATGTGAATGTTGGAGTTAGCTATACAGGGTTGAGGTTGATTCCAAAATATATATAGTTTGAGTTGTGATCAATACTGAGATACGTATACACTGGGTCGTGGATTGATTCAAGATAATATTTATCGATTTATTTCTGTACATCTAACTGTGGACAACTAGTTGTAGGTTACTAACGAGGACAGCTGACTTAATAAACTTAAAACATCAAAATATATTAAAAGTGTTGTAAATATATTTTGAACATACTTTGATATATATGTATATATTGTTATAGGTTCGTGAATCAACCAGTGGCCAAGTCTTACTTCTCGACGAAGTAAAAATCTGTGAAAGTGAGTTATAGTCCCACTTTTAAAATCTAATATTTTTGGGATGAGAATACATGCAGGTTTTATAAATGATTTACAAAATAGACACAAGTACGTGAAACTACATTCTATGGTTGAATTATCGAAATCGAATATGCCCCTTTTTATTAAGTCTGGTAATCTAAGAATTAGGGAACAGACACCCTAATTGACGCGAATCCTAAAGATAGATCTATTGGGCCTAACAAACCCCATCCAAAGTACCGGATGCTTTAGTACTTCGAAATTTATATCATATCCGAAGGGTGTCCCAGAATGATGGGGATATTCTTATATATGCATCTTGTTAATGTCGGTTACCAGGTGTTCACCATATGAATGATTTTTATCTCTATGTATGGGATGTGTATGGAAATATGAAATTTGTGGTCTATTATTATGATTTGATATATATAGGTTAAACCTATAACTCACCAACATTTTTGTTGATGTTTTAAGCATGTTTATTCTCAGGTGATTATTAAGAGCTTCCGCTGTCGCATACTTAAATAAGGACGAGATTTGGAGTTCATGCTTGTATGATATTGTGTAAAAACTGCATTCAAGAAACTTATTTTGTTGTAACATATTTGTATTGTAAACCATTATGTAATGGTCGTGTGTAAACAGGATATTTTAGATTATCATTATTTGATAATATACGTAAAGCTTTTTAAACCTTTATTGATGAAATAAAGGTTATGGTTTGTTTTAAAATGAATGCAGTCTTTGAAAAACGTCTCATATAGAGGTCAAAACCTCGCAACGAAATCAATTAATATGGAACGTTTTTAATCAATAAGAACGGGACATTTCACAGGAATCCTCATTCCAGTTATTTAAGAAGAAGTTAACGTCTGCACCCATTTTGTCATTACCAGAAGGAAATGATGATTTCATGATCTATTGTGACGCTTCGCGCCAAGGTTTAGGATGTGTATTAATGCAACGCACAAAAGTTATCGCATATGCCTCACGACAACTAAAAATTCATGAAAAGAACTATACGACGCATGATTTGGAAATTGGAGCAGTAGTTTTTGCACTCAAAATATGGAGACACTATCTATATGGCACCAAGTGTACAGTGTACACCGACCATAAGAGTCTTCAGCATATTTTTGATCAAAAACAACTCAATATGAGGCAACGTCGCTGGGTAGAGTTGTTAAACGATTACGATTATGAAATCCGTTACCACCCCGGAAAGGCTAATGTTGTAGCTGACGCCCTAAGTCGGAAAGAGAGAGTAAAACCTCTTAGGGTCCGAGCTTTGAATATTACAATTCGTACTGATCTCACAAAGCAAATTCAAGCAGCACAGTTAGAGGCTTTAAAAGAAGAAAATGAAAAAGGCGAAATGAGCAGAGGGTTAGAAAAACAGCTTGAAGTAAAAGCCGATGGAACCCTGTATTTTGCTGGTAGGATATGGGTACCAAGACATGGTAACCTAAGGCAACTAGTACTAGATGAAGCACACAAAACGAGGTACTAAATTCACCCAGGAAATGGAAAAATGTACCACGATCTCAAGAAGTTCTATTGGTGGCCTAATATGAAGACAGAAATTGCTACTTATATAAGCAAATGTTTGACGTGTGCAAAGGTCAAAGCTGAGCACCAAAAGCCGTCAGGATTACTACAACAACCAGAAATTCTACAGTGAAAATGGGAAAGAATAACCATGGATTTCATTACGAAATTTCCAAGGACTGCAAGTAGTCATGATACTATTTGGGTGATAGTTGATCGTCTAACTAAATCAGCTCACTTTCTACCAATAAAGGAGACAGACAGTATGGAGAAATTAGCACGCCTATATTTGAAGGAAGTAGTTTCCAGGCATGTTGTACCCATCTCCATCATATCTGATCGCGATACCCGATTCACATCACGTTTTTGGCAATCATTACAAAAAGCATTGGGAACTCGATTAGATATGAGCACCGCTTATCACCCGCAGACAGATGGTCAAAGTGAAAGAACAATACAAACATTGGAAGACATGTTACGGGCATGCGTGATTGACTTTGGAACCAGTTGGGATCGACACTTACCGTTGACAGAATTTTCATACAATAACAGCTATCATACGAGCATCAACGCAGCGCCATTTGAAGCACTTTACGGTAGAAAGTGCAGATCTCCTATATGTTGGAGTGAAGTAGGAGAAAGACAACTTACTAGACCAGAAATTATTCACGAAACCACCGAAAAGATCATTCAAATACAACAGCAATTGAAAACGGCCATGAGTCGCCAAAAGAGTTATGCTGATGTAAGAAGAAAACCGCTAGAATTTCAAGTGGGCGACAAAGTCATGTTGAAAGTGTCAACCTGGAAAGGTGTTGTACGATTTGGTAAACGAGGAAAGCTAAGTCCTAGGTACGTAGGACCCTTTGAAATCACCGAAAGAATTGGAGCAGTTGCTTATCAATTAAAGCTACCGCAAGAACTTAGTAGTGTTAACTACACATTTCACGTATCAAATTTGAAGAAATGTTTAGCTGAAGAGGATGTCGTAATTCCTCTTGACGAAATACGAATTAATGATAAACTCCATTTTGTCGAAGAACCTGTTGAAATCATGGACCGTGAGGTCAAACAATTAAAACAAAGCAAAATACCGATAGTTAGGGTTCGTTGGAACGCAAGACGAGGACCCGAGTTTACTTGGGAACGTGAGGATCAAATGAAGCAAAAGTATCCACATTTGTTCACTGATATCGCTCATAAAAGAGGTACTACTCAAAATTTCGGGACGAAATTTTCTTTAACGGGGAGGTTATGTGATGACCCGGAAAATTTCGACTAATTTAAACCAATTCTCTATATGATTTAATATTATGTAAATATACATATAGATATATATATTATAAGATGTACAAGTAAAACACTAATTGCTACTGTAAAAACGACTTTGCTACAGTAAAACGTTATTTGCTACAGTAAAACACTATTTGCTACAGTGAAACCGTATTTTGCTACAGTGAAACCGTATTTTGCTACAGTGAAACCGTATTTTGCTACAATGCTACAGAGAAACCGTATTTTAATACAGTGTTACAGTGATTTGCTACAGTAAATAATTTGCTACAGTAACACTATTTGCTACAGTACACTATTGCTACAGTACACTATTTGCTGTCGACGAACTAGCAAACAAAAACGGAAAAAGCGGCCATGCGATCGCATGGCAAAAATACTGAAAACTCATGCGATCGCATGAGCTACAGTAAATGCAAAAGTATTATAAAAGGTCAGTTTGCTCGAACGATGTATCACACTTCCTATCTATCTGATTCTTTTATATATATAATTTTAATTTTAAGTTTAATAATAATAAAGTATATTCGAGGGTATTTTTAATTCGGGTTTCAAACCGTTTTAAGCTAAGGAAATATTGGGTATTGTTCGGGGTATTGTTCTTGAATCCAAGGTCAACCATACAGTCGTCTACCATCATTACGTCTACGCAATTTGCCTATAATATTGAGTCTCAATATTGAACTGTGAGTTATAGTCTCCCCTTTTAAATACTTTAAATATTTTTGGGCTGAGAATACATGCAATTTATTTTAAACGCGATAAGACACAAGTACATACTAAATTCTACACTGAGTTAAACCGAAAATTCCTTAGCTTTGGTAACTAGTAGCTGCCAGTACATAGGATATAGACTGGTGGGCGCGAATAATTGTATATGGATCCATAGGGCTTGACATCCCCGTCCGAGCTAGAGCGCTAGCCTTTTAACGGACGTATGTTATTTGAGTTTAAGACACGTTGGTTTGCGTGTATTAAAACGAATGGGGTAATTATCACTATAGCGTTAAGTTTAGTTACCAGGGTGCTCTGTTACGTAGAATCTATTGATAAACTTTTGATGAAATCTTGTGGTCTATCTTTATATATGTTTATGACTCGAGCAATTAAACCTATAACTCACCAACATTCGTGTTGACCTTTTAGTATGTTTTATTCTCAGGTCCTTAGAATGCTTCCGCTGTGATGTGCTTGTTGCCTGCATGGAGTCTCTCATGCTTTGTACAAAGTTTATTGCATTCAAAATAAAACTGCGTTGTGTAATAAATAATTGGACTGTGATGTCAACCTGTAAATTAAAGACTTATGTATTTCGGGGTTTTGCTTATACCTAAGCACTCGCCCACATGTTTATAACTTTCTATGTTTAGAAAGTCACTTATTTTAATGAATGCAATATTTTATCAAAACGTATCATATAGAGGTCAAAACCTCACTGTGGAATCAATGATTAACGTGCCGCGTCAATAGCGATTTTGACGGGTCGTTACACCTACTAGCCCTGGACCCTTGACTCTCACCCTCCAACCAAATCGTTCTCAGCTCCTTAACCCGAACCCTATGAAATTAGTAAATCCCACATCGACTAACTTTAATATGTGGATAGTGGTTTATAAGCCGTGGTGTTGTTTTATTTTTTAAGTTTTGCTTTTAACCGTGGATTCTACACTTAAACTTATAACTATACCGAGTTAACATCACTAAACTTAAACTCGGTCTATAAAACCTAAAACTCAAATTTGGTTTATAAAACCTAAAATCGAATTCAATACTATAACAAAATTTGATTTTATTTTCAATTAATAAGTTTTAATAACTGAAATATGAAATCGAGTTTTATTTTTGTTTCTAGTTTCTGTTTGCTTCATAAATATGAATTTGGTTTTTAGTTTCGTTTCTAAGAACTTCATAACCGAGTCAATTAAATTGAAACCATCATTCATCAAATTGATGAACACCTATTAAACTATTCCCATGCAGGGCCGTCTCAACAATTTAAAGGCGCTAGACGAAAATAAAAATGAGTTTACATATACGTTTAATTTTTTTACTAGGCTTAAAAAATAATACTTTAATATATCTATTTATTTACTTAAGTTGCAGTTAACTATTAAAAATAATGTATTTTAACTTTTATTTACAATTTTTTATTTGATTTAATTAAATATATTTAGAAAAATATTTACATATTCAAAATTTTGGACCCTTTTGAATTTTGGGTCCTAGACGGTTGCCTATCTTGTCTATGTTCAAAGACACCTCTATTTCCATAATCCCATGATATAATGCCTATACAAATATTTCGTTGTGATATATGGTCATTGCTTGGTTCTGTAAGTACTTGAGTTCTCTTAATAACTAAAGAGTGTAACATGTCTGAATTTAACTGGGGTTCATCGTGGTGGAAGGACTAGACCAGAGAAAAGACATATTTGAATTTTTTCTTACATAGTACGGGTATATATTTCAAATTTACTCCGTGAAAACTTAAGAGCTTGTGAATCTTAATTTCAGACCCAAGTTCAATCCCTAAGCTAAACCTCTCGACCTTAGTCATGATGTACGTTTTGATTAAGGTTTGTACATAGTTTTGGCCCACGAGCTACCTTAAAACCTTTTAATTTATCTTCTATAAATATAGGTTATAAATCTACATCAAAGTCAACACATGCACCTTGTCCGGCCTCCTCTCCCACGCCTACGCAACTTGCCTTACATACGATCGTCTACATGATCTACACCTAATTTTCGGGTTTTTACAAGGTTTTTTCTTTGGTCATCACAAGATCCGATCATTCGACGGGAGGACACAACATTTAACCACCCTCTTGAGATCTTCATCTCAACTTGAGTTATTCACAGTTTACGGACCGGGGTATTAACGTCTGTAATCCTCAAAACCTCAATATTCATTGCACTCAAGGATGTACTTACCATTCGGTAAATATATGATTATAGCCATAAAGAAATTTAATTATAAACATTTACTCTTATTTTTATTTAGATATGTAACTGTAAGTGCAGCTAAGAGCACACTCAAATTCTTCTTTATGTATGAACAAATAACATGGCCTCAACTTTTATGCTTGCGAATTTGTGTATTAGTATAATTAGCAACTATGCGTATAGCCGCTATCCACAACGCGCAATGATTAAAAAAAACCTAGCAGTTACTATAAATAACACCCTATAAATTATATATATAAAGTGTCCTTTTCAGTAGCTTTATGGATGAGAATCAATGAGCTTGCATTCTAGATAGATATTACGAGTAACAAGTTGTTAAGATGGAATACACGCGTAAAACAATTAGCAACTAATGTGAACTATTAATCACTTTTTAATGTTGCTAATGACGGTGAATTAAAGTAGTTATAGTGCACAGCAGAGATAAAAATAACATTATTATTTACAACTTTATAAGACTCTTATTTGTAGGCAAATAGTGATGCTTAATCTTGATTTTTAATTAATTAATAAAGTGGTTTTTATTAAGAATTGTGTACTTTTGAGTTGGATGAATGATGGGAAGAAGAGGGGAAGCATGTGAACACAAACTTTCCCCCCACACACAATTATCTTAACTTTCCCCCCACACACAATTATCTTTTTCAATGAAAAAGGTTTGGAACTATGCAATTTGGCGTTTTCTAGGGTTTAAAACTATTATTTGTTATTTAGGTTTTATAAGGATATGTTATAAAATATCTAGATTGTGTTATAAAATATCTAGATTGAATGTTAATTTTATTATTATTATATTTCTTGCATAGTAATATTTTATACTATAAATAGACATGTATGGTAACCATTTAAGGGGTACCATTTCTCTTGAAATATCAATATCAATATTTCTTCTCTCATTCTTCTCTCTTTTTCTCTCTTTGTTCTTATAACCATTAAAGGTAGTTATAAGCCTACTGAATCATAACACGTTATCAGCACGAAGAGCTTAGTGTAATCAAAGGATATCTCAAACGATCACGAGTCACTAATCAAGGTATGAAATTATTAAGGTTTTTCAGACTCGGACATATCAAATTTTGGACTACTAACATTTTGAACTACTAATTTTTATTAAGTTCTTAGTGCATTTGTATTGTTCTTATTATATGGTTGGCTCTGCCACCTAAATTATATATGGTCGACACTGTCGCCTAACTATCATTTATGTTTACTAACTTTTATTAACTTCACTAACATTTATATTTATGTTATTTAAGTTATATATGGTCGGTTATACCACCTGAATTATATTTCTGTAATCTAACTTTTACTAACTTCACTAACATTTATATTTATGTTATTTAAGTTATATATGGTCGGTTATACCACCTGAATTATATTTCTGTAATCTAACTTTTACTAACTTCACTAACATTTATATTTATGTTATTTAAGTTATATATGGTCGGTTATACCACCTGAATTATATTTCTGTAATCTAACTTTTACTAACTTCACTAACATTTATATTTATGTTATTTAAGTTATATATGGTCGGTTATACCACCTGAATTATATTTTCTGTAATCTAACTCTTATTAACTTCACTAACATTTATATTTATGTTAATAAGACCTCATGATTGTACGCAACACGTCATTTGACAACACGGTACTTTATGTACGCAACACGTCATTTGACAACACGGTACCATGGGTCGAGATTAATTCCGATCAATACGAATACGACGGGGTCTTTATATGTTATCTAACATTTATGATTACTTATGCAATTAATCATTATTTATTTCATGCATACTAATGTTTATTCTTAAATTTATAATTTTAAAAGTTAAAATAAAAAATTAGTTTGTACTTTTATTAAAAGTAAATCTTAAAAGTTAAAATACAAAAAGTAGTTTGTATTTTTATTAAAAGTAAATCTTAAAAGTTAAAATAAGAAAAAGTAGTTTGTACTTTTATTAAAAGTAAATCTTAAAAGTTAAAATACAAAAAGTAGTTTGTATTTTTATTAAAAGTAAATCTTAAAAGTTAAAATAAGAAAAAATAGTTTGTATTTTTATTAAAAGTATATCTTAAAAGTTAAAGTAAGAAAAAAAAGGGGATGGTAAAATGGAATAGTTTTTTGTCAAAAATGAAGTATTGAAAATGAAGTGGTCTCCTTCTATAACTAAAAAAATATATATACTTTTATCAAATGAATTTTTTTGTGGCCGACAATTTCAAACACGAGTCCGTGTTTAGTTTATCAAGAATATCTCTTGCTTTGGTGAAAGGTCACGATCACGATATCAGGTGTTGTGAAAGAATTAAAAAATTGGTCAAGTGGCCTTTTAAAAACTAGAAAAAAATTTAAACAAAAAGTTTTTTTATATATTTATAATTTACGGGTAACGTAAAAAAAAGGAAGTTTTTTTTTTTAAAAAAAAACAAAGAAAGTGTTTAAATGAGTTTTACAGAAAGGGGGAAAGCAAAGTAAAAAAAAACTTTTTTCCAAACAAAGGTAAATGAAAGTAGGACTTAATACAAGAAAAAAGTAAACATCTCCTAGACGTGATAAAATCTATCAATGATAAGTATTAGACTTGATGAGCTAAATGTGACAAAAATGTTTCAACATGTCTTATGTTAATTTTCTAAAATAAGTTATTATTATTCCGAGTTTAACACATATACATATGTTAATTAAAAACAACATTTTTGTTCTTATGTAGTGTTGGGTTGCAATTTTGGTTGTATGCCATAATTCCATCCAGTAGAGTGACAATAGAAAACTTTTGATGATAATCAATAAAAAACTTTTTTCCAAACTTGTCAAATATTTTGTTAAAAACGTGACCGTTGAAAAAAGGAGGTTGAATAATACAACTTAAAAAACAAATTATTTTTTTAAGAGTGTGCATCAAAATGGCCCGTTTAATAATGGGGAGTAAAAATATAGTCAAATTGTTTCAACGAACAAGGGTTCAATTGGATGTCTCTTAAAAAAAATCCGCGGGTACGGGTGATGGATCCAATGGATCCGCATCCACGACCCGCGGGTGCTATCCCTAATTGTGACAAGTACAAATCAACTAAAAGTCTAAAAAATAAATGCTCTTATAGGGACCAAATGTTCACAATAATTGCCTAAGCTAGATATGAAACAAATAGTTCATAAAAAAAAAAAAAAAGTCGTTGTGCGTTTTCGGGATGATAGCCGAAATACACTTACAAAAGTAGGTCAGCTGTCAATTCTTTATGGCCATATCAACGTAGATCAATAAAATCATTTATGGTTTTGATAAAAGATTAATTAAAAATTAATTTTTTTTTGGTCTTGGATTCTCGGTAACAAAAGTAAAGGTTGTTTTTGGTTGCCACAACAAACAAGACAGAGGTTGTTGACTTTTGTTGTTAAACATGGCACAAGTAAACAATAACAATAGATTATTGTTTTTGAAAAGAATAATGATGCGTTAATTTTATTGTATAAAATAAAATTAAAGAAAATGGTTTTCATTGATGACTATGAACAAACGCAAACAAAGTGTTTGTGGTATTTGGTGATTAAAAAAAAGTGCATCTAAAGCTTCTACTGAAAATAATATGCATCTAAAGCTTCTACTGAAAATTAATGTGCAAGGTACAACGTATAACTATATGGTCAAATTCATTTGAGCCTTCGGAGTCACAAGTATATGATGTATATATATATTACTCAATTAACAAAATAGTAAATCTAAATTAATTCATATGAATAGTAAAACGAAATTAATTAATTTACTATTCACATAAAAAAGCGCATATGATAAAAAGCGCATCGCATATGATAAGCGCATATGATAAAAAGCGAATATGATGAAAAGCACAACGCATATGATGAAAATCGCATATGATTAAAAGCGCATATGGTGAAAAACACAGCGCATATGATTAAAAGCGTATATGGTGAAAAGGATATATGATAAAAAAAAAACACATATGGTGATTTATAAAAAAAAAAACACATATGGTGATTAATGGAAAGCACATATGGTGATTAATGAAAAGTATATTGTGAAAAAGAATCACAAATGTTTCTTGAAAGAATTCAAGGTAAGATATATGAACCAATTCATCCATCATGTGAACCATTTTGATATTTCATGGTTCTAATAGACGCATCTAGCGGATGGTCTCATATTTGTATGTTATCAAGCCGTAATATGGCATTTGCAAAGTTTCTTGCACAAATTATTAAATTGAGAACACATTATTCTGATTACACCATTAAAAGGATGAGACTTGATAATGCTGGTGAGTTAACATCTCAAGCATTTAATGATCATTTTATATCTACAGGGATTGTTGTTGAACATCCAGTTGCTCATGTGCATACACAAAATTGGTTTAGCTGAATCAATAGATAAACGCTTACAGCTAATAACTAGACAATTGATAATGAGTACAAATCTCTCAATATTTATATGTGGACATGTAAATTTACATGCTGCGACATTAATTCGCATTATACCATGTGGAAGTCGTAAATATTTTCACTTAATACTTGATTTTGGCCAAGAGCCAAATATTTTCTACCTTAAAACATTGGTTGTGCAGTGTATGTTCCAATTGTATCACCACAACACAATAAAATGGTTCTTCAAAGAAAGATGATAATATATTTTGGATATAAAACATCTTCAATCATAAGATATATTGAACCCATGATGGGTGATGTTTTTACAGCACGTTTTGCTGATTGTCATTTTAATAAAACATTGTTCCCTATATTAGGGGGAGAAATAAAAATAAAAAATAAAATGATGCTTCATGATGTGAACATCAATTAAGGTATATTGAACTCGCACAAAAGAATGTGAAACGAAAGTTCAAAAATAATGCATATGCAAGAACTTGCAAATTAATTACTTTATGCATTTACAGATATAAAAAAGTGTCTAAATCATATATACCAGTGATAAATGCTCCAGCTCGAACTGAAATTCCAAAAGCTGGCAATAATGTCACTGTTGAGTCTTTGCCACGCATCAAACGTGGAAGATCAATTGGTTCCGAAGATAAAAATCCTCGAAAAAGAAAATCAGCTGATAATGAGGTAAGAGAAAGTGTTCAAGAAGAACCACAAATCAATATTCCTTCTGCAGAGGATATTGATAAATGTAAATACTAAAATTGCGATAAATTATGCAATATTATGGAACCGAAATGAAACTAAAATCTCTATGAGATATTTTCATATAATGTTACAATGACATCATGAATAAAGATGATGATCTGGAACTAAAATCTGTCATTGAATATACAAAATGGACATGATTGAGCTCAATGGAAAGGAGCAATAAGAGCTGAATTAGAATCGCTCGATAAAAGAAAAGTTTTCGGATCAATCGTTATCACTTTTAAAGATGTGAAACGTATGGGATACAAATGAATTTTTATCCGAAAAGAAATGTGCAAATGAAGTTACAAGGCAAAACTAGACTTGTAACTCAATATTTCCCACAAAGACCAGAAATGAATTAGGAGGAAAAATTATCCTCCTGTAATGGATACAATTACTTATTAGATACTTAATCAACCTGGTAGTTATTTAAATGCATCTCATGAATGTTGTTACTACTTATCTGTATGTGTAACGACCCGACCAAAACCGTTATTGACGGCGTCGTTAACTTAGGTCCCGTTGCGTGGTCGTAGTCCCTATACGAGACTCGTTTGACCAAAATTATGTCGCATTCATTTGAAAGGTACAAGACTTGCAAGTTTAGTTTACAAAACCGTTCGACAACAAGTCTAAGTTTACAAAAGTCATAAAGTATACATGAAATAACTTGCGACATAATATAAGTTGAAAAACACAGTTGCTATAAATAGCGTAAGTATGTAAACAAAAGTTTGAATCCAAAAGTGCTATCCCTAGCGTATGCATGTATGTATGCTTGACTCCAAGCATGAAATCAGAGTGTATGCATGTATGCTTGACCCCAAGCAAGTATGAATGTACGCGGAAGCATGTATCAAATAGCCATGTATGAACCTGAGAAACATATAGAAAACTGTCAACGAAAAACGTTGGTGAAATCATAGGTGTATTAGTAAAAGTTATATTTTGAACCACAAGATTTAGTATTTCCATAAATTGATCATCCAAAAGTTGCATTCCAAAAGTATTGTTCGCGAGCACCCAATTATCAAGACTTAACGTTTCCTCCCATTGTATACCCCATCACTTAGTGCTAGAACAAACACTGATTCTCGAAAATATATTTCATCCGTAGACGGTAGCGAACCGTCCGAAATGAGGGTTTGTCAAACCCGTATGGCCACACAATATAAGTTCTCGCTTACACCCTGCAAGTGTAACTAATGATAATCGAATTGAGGATTTTTGTTCTAACTCGCTGTGGAATGTTTGTTTTCCTTGTACTTGTGTTCAAAGTATAAAAGCAAGTAGTACAAAATGTAACAAAGTATATGTTTCTCAGCCCACAATTTAAAAGTATAAAAAGTTGTTGAAAAGGTGGGACTATGATCTCACCTCGAGTGCACGAGTATAAAGGTACTTCACAAAGTAAACGTGTGCATGAAAGTTGCTTAGTCTTGACCTAAACAAGTAAATTGTATCAATTAACCGGTTACGACACATGGTTGGGTGAAATGTGTTCAATTAGTCCTATGGCTCAATACGACTCGAATAGTATAGCATGTGAATCACGTTGTCAAGTTTCATGCAAGAATCACGTACAAAAGCATGTTAGAACGATTGTATAAAAGTTTGAGTTGACATTTCAAAACCTTACCATTAGAAAGGAAATCTTATTACGTTTCCAACGATATTTGATTCATCGAAAACGGAGTTACGGTCAAAAAGTTATGGCCAAAACAAGTTTGCTGAAGTTCGGATGAAACAGGCAATTGTCACGGCGCGACAAAATGCTCCGCGGCGCGACAAATGCCTATGTTGAAGGTCAGAAAGCCTGAAAAACATGTTCTAAAATCACCCTTTGGGCCACGGCGCGACAAATTGCTCCGCGGCGCGACAATGGCCGTGGCCTGGTCCCTGGCCTGTTTCACTTGTTCAAGGCTTGGTAAAATTTCAAACAAACGCAAAACTCAAACCGTAAACAATTAGAAAGCGTATCTTATATCGTTGGAAAGCTCTTTTGACAAGGAACACAACTAAACATGTTTCATCAAACAAAAACAACATTTTCCCTAACCGATTTCTCGTCAAGTGATCATTTAAAAGTCCATTTTCAAAGTTTCAAGTTCATCAATTGCATTTTAAGTTTCGGGAATCCAATTTACACATACGATATGCCGTTTCGAAGGTAATTAAGCATACATTACAACTAATCACTAACAATTAACATTCCATGGCATTCAAGCATCAAAAGTTCATGTCAAGAACTATCAAACCCTAGTCAAACATCACAAAATCAATAATCGGGTTTTTGAAGTTTTCTTAATCAACCTACACATCCAAACGAAGCTAGTGATACTAGTAACACAATTAAAACATGCACTTTAACAATCTAACAACATTAACTCATCCAAAATCAAGGATTAAGCAAACCCATTTCAAATGTTCAAACTAGTTACTCAAAACAACGAATCGAGCAAACAAAACATATATTCATGTTATACACGAGCCATAGACACTAACTAACACCATTTCAAGTCAAAAACACGAATTTATAGAAATCTAGAGTTTTTAGAAAGTTACCCAAACGAGATGAAGTTGGTATCAAATTGTAGAGGATGAAGAGAGGATTCCAAATATGTAATTTGTTTTGAAGTTTGCTTCCCGATCCGGATTTAGATGATGATTTATGTTTGTGTTCTTGAGAGAAAAAAAGAAAGAAAGAAGGAAAAAGAAAAGGATGAATGAGGGGTGGAGGTGGTGAGTGGTTGACTAGTCAACTACTAGCCACCTCTTTGGTCAAGTGGCGGAACTAGTCCCTCAAGTTTCAGAGCGGGTGCGGGAATTAACCAAACGAATATTTTTAAAACGCTCGAGTAAACGGGTGATGTCAAAATTAAATAGCGGGAATATAATGAACGTTACTCACGGAAACTATTAATTTAAATACGAAAGATTATGCTTTAAAAAAAAAAAGACGGTGTTAAAATTAAATTTAACGGAAAAACGCGGGATGTTACATTATCCACACCTCAAAAGAAATTTCGTCCCGAAATTTAGTTGGAAGTAATAGTCGATGTCTCTTGCTCGAGACCTTTCGTTGCCAATGCTATAAGTAAATGAGGATACGTCCTTGGACATTTTCACGATTCATAATTTCAACCGGTTCTCCTAGGAAGTGAGGGTTATCGTCGATAGTGAGTTCATCAAAGGAGATAACAAGTTCTCGCTTCGCAAAACACGTCTTTGAGTTGATACATCGAATGTAGGATAAACGGAGACTCAAAATGGGTCGGAAAATCTAAACGGCTAGCAACGGGTCCAAAACTCCCCAAGATTTCAAAAGGATTAAAATATCACGGATTTTGTTTTCTATGTTTCCCGAAACGGACTGCACCTTTCCAAGGTGCGACTCTTAACGTGACGCGGTTTCCCACGTGGAATTTGAAATGTTTACGTCTAACATCGGTGTAGCTCATGGTGATTACGAGTCGCGTAGGGTTTTACCTGAATATGAATAAATCTTCTCGGTTGCTCATGAATAACCTCGGCCCCGGTGAATTGATCATCGTTTACTTGGTTCGACAAAGGAGAATGACGTTTCCGGTCACATGTGTTTTCAAAAGGAGTGACGTTAAAACTCGAATGAAAATCATTGTAGTACGAGGATTCGGTTTAAGGAAAATACTTTTCTCAAGTAAATTTGAAGTTGATAACACAAGCTCGTATTACGGTTTCCAAGGTTTGAATCGTACATTTGCTTTGTTCGTCGGTTTATGGTTGATGCGTGGTACTCATGTTTAAACGTGGTCCCGAGGCTTTTCGAAAAGCACTCCGAAATCTAGAAGTGAAACGAGGATTTCGATCCGAAATGAGGTACAGTTCTGTAAGGTATATTCGAACAAGTTTGTTAGGACTTGAAAATGTTTGTTAGAACAAGTTTCTGTTTCTCAAGAATTTCACGCCGCGAAAGATTTATCGGTTTCCGAAAACGTTCGTTAGGACTATTCACCCTCGAGGCGAATACTAGTATAGTGTGAAGAGTCTCTATCTCCATTGAGAATTTAGATAAAATATTTCCTTAAACGGAAGTACGAGTGTAAGGCGAGAGAAGTTTTTGCCTCGATGTGAGCATACCAAGCATTTTGTAGTTCGTCTATAAAAACTATAAGAAAACGAGATAGTACACACGTGTAACATATGTTTGAAGTCGAAAGAATTTGTCATTCATTCGGAAGCATCAATATGGTTCGACAATAATCGAAGATGTGTCCCGGGTATGGTTGTTATCAGTATTCTCGGAGTTTTCGGATGTTCAAACAAGAAAAATAAAGTCATGTACATGGCACATGGTGGTGTTTAGGTTGATCGAGTCTAACCACCATCACGCGTCACTAGAACTTTGGTATGTCTTACCGTAATATAACCACGTTGATCGAGTGTCGTTATATTACGCTAACTCATACCTCCATTCCCACATCACTCCATGGGTTCAAGTTCGTGTCATCGTGAAGACCTAAAATGAACAAAATGTAACGACGTCTCAAACGTGACTCGTATTAAATCGAAAAAAAATTTCTGCAAATCTAAGGAAGCGTTCCCCGAGGGAAGTGTATAAATGATTGTTCACGTCAATGCGGTTCGAGTCAGACAAAAATGTATTCAGGTATGAAAAGAGTAATGAGTCATGATAACGAGTAGTACGCAACCGTAGTGATAAATGTTGATGACGATACTCACCTAGAGTAGTGATGGTAGTAACACCAAAAAGTAGATAGTAAGAAACACCAGTGGGAAACCGATAGTAAGTTGAAACGGTGGCAAATAACAATCCGGGAGACAGAGTTCCCGAACAAGTGTGACTAATGAAGTCGTCGTCATCCATACGTGTATGAATCATGAATTTACGTGTGTTACCAAAAAGTGGCGGAATACGAGTTCGTATGATGAAGGTTGGGTACCATTAAAAAGTTTGCCTAAGAATGATTCAAGTATAATGCACAAGTAGTCAAGTAAGTGCTATCTATAGCAAATGTATGTCAGAATGCAAATGCTAACTATCCGGTTGTAGTCTAGACTCACTAATGCGTCCTAACGACTCTGTTAGACACACTAATGCACGTCCTAGTTCCCTACAACCAACGCTCTGATACCATCTGTAACGACCCGACCAAAACCGTTATTGACGGCGTCGTTAACTTAGGTCCCGTTGCGTGGTCGTAGTCCCTATACGAGACTCGTTTGACCAAAATTATGTCGCATTCATTTGAAAGGTACAAGACTTGCAAGTTTAGTTTACAAAACCGTTCGACAACAAGTCTAAGTTTACAAAAGTCATAAAGTATACATGAAATAACTTGCGACATAATATAAGTTGAAAAACACAGTTGCTATAAATAGCGTAAGTATGTAAACAAAAGTTTGAATCCAAAAGTGCTATCCCTAGCGTATGCATGTATGTATGCTTGACTCCAAGCATGAAATCAGAGTGTATGCATGTATGCTTGACCCCAAGCAAGTATGAATGTACGCGGAAGCATGTATCAAATAGCCATGTATGAACCTGAGAAACATATAGAAAACTGTCAACGAAAAACGTTGGTGAAATCATAGGTGTATTAGTAAAAGTTATATTTTGAACCACAAGATTTAGTATTTCCATAAATTGATCATCCAAAAGTTGCATTCCAAAAGTATTGTTCGCGAGCACCCAATTATCAAGACTTAACGTTTCCTCCCATTGTATACCCCATCACTTAGTGCTAGAACAAACACTGATTCTCGAAAATATATTTCATCCGTAGACGGTAGCGAACCGTCCGAAATGAGGGTTTGTCAAACCCGTATGGCCACACAATATAAGTTCTCGCTTACACCCTGCAAGTGTAACTAATGATAATCGAATTGAGGATTTTTGTTCTAACTCGCTGTGGAATGTTTGTTTTCCTTGTACTTGTGTTCAAAGTATAAAAGCAAGTAGTACAAAATGTAACAAAGTATATGTTTCTCAGCCCACAATTTAAAAGTATAAAAAGTTGTTGAAAAGGTGGGACTATGATCTCACCTCGAGTGCACGAGTATAAAGGTACTTCACAAAGTAAACGTGTGCATGAAAGTTGCTTAGTCTTGACCTAAACAAGTAAATTGTATCAATTAACCGGTTACGACACAT
Organism: Rutidosis leptorrhynchoides; assembly: GCF_046630445.1. Classification (NCBI taxonomy): domain Eukaryota; kingdom Viridiplantae; phylum Streptophyta; class Magnoliopsida; order Asterales; family Asteraceae; genus Rutidosis; species Rutidosis leptorrhynchoides. Next base: position 96,844,411 of record NC_092338.1, on the reverse strand, counting down.
GGTTGGGTGAAATGTGTTCAATTAGTCCTATGGCTCAATACGACTCGAATAGTATAGCATGTGAATCACGTTGTCAAGTTTCATGCAAGAATCACGTACAAAAGCATGTTAGAACGATTGTATAAAAGTTTGAGTTGACATTTCAAAACCTTACCATTAGAAAGGAAATCTTATTACGTTTCCAACGATATTTGATTCATCGAAAACGGAGTTACGGTCAAAAAGTTATGGCCAAAACAAGTTTGCTGAAGTTCGGATGAAACAGGCAATTGTCACGGCGCGACAAAATGCTCCGCGGCGCGACAAATGCCTATGTTGAAGGTCAGAAAGCCTGAAAAACATGTTCTAAAATTACCCTTTGGGCCACGGCGCGACAAATTGCTCCGCGGCGCGACAATGGCCGTGGCCTGGTCCCTGGCCTGTTTCACTTGTTCAAGGCTTGGTAAAATTTCAAACAAACGCAAAACTCAAACCGTAAACAATTAGAAAGCGTATCTTATATCGTTGGAAAGCTCTTTTGACAAGGAACACAACTAAACATGTTTCATCAAACAAAAACAACATTTTCCCTAACCGATTTCTCGTCAAGTGATCATTTAAAAGTCCATTTTCAAAGTTTCAAGTTCATCAATTGCATTTTAAGTTTCGGGAATCCAATTTACACATACGATATGCCGTTTCGAAGGTAATTAAGCATACATTACAACTAATCACTAACAATTAACATTCCATGGCATTCAAGCATCAAAAGTTCATGTCAAGAACTATCAAACCCTAGTCAAACATCACAAAATCAATAATCGGGTTTTTGAAGTTTTCTTAATCAACCTACACATCCAAACGAAGCTAGTGATACTAGTAACACAATTAAAACATGCACTTTAACAATCTAACAACATTAACTCATCCAAAATCAAGGATTAAGCAAACCCATTTCAAATGTTCAAACTAGTTACTCAAAACAACGAATCGAGCAAACAAAACATATATTCATGTTATACACGAGCCATAGACACTAACTAACACCATTTCAAGTCAAAAACACGAATTTATAGAAATCTAGAGTTTTTAGAAAGTTACCCAAACGAGATGAAGTTGGTATCAAATTGTAGAGGATGAAGAGAGGATTCCAAATATGTAATTTGTTTTGAAGTTTGCTTCCCGATCCGGATTTAGATGATGATTTATGTTTGTGTTCTTGAGAGAAAAAAAGAAAGAAAGAAGGAAAAAGAAAAGGATGAATGAGGGGTGGAGGTGGTGAGTGGTTGACTAGTCAACTACTAGCCACCTCTTTGGTCAAGTGGCGGAACTAGTCCCTCAAGTTTCAGAGCGGGTGCGGGAATTAACCAAACGAATATTTTTAAAACGCTCGAGTAAACGGGTGATGTCAAAATTAAATAGCGGGAATATAATGAACGTTACTCACGGAAACTATTAATTTAAATACGAAAGATTATGCTTTAAAAAAAAAAAAGACGGTGTTAAAATTAAATTTAACGGAAAAATGCGGGATGTTACATTATCCACACCTCAAAAGAAATTTCGTCCCGAAATTTAGTTGGAAGTAATAGTCGATGTCTCTTGCTCGAGACCTTTCGTTGCCAATGCTATAAGTAAATGAGGATACGTCCTTGGACATTTTCACGATTCATAATTTCAACCGGTTCTCCTAGGAAGTGAGGGTTATCGTCGATAGTGAGTTCATCAAAGGAGATAACAAGTTCTCGCTTCGCAAAACACGTCTTTGAGTTGATACATCGAATGTAGGATAAACGGAGACTCAAAATGGGTCGGAAAATCTAAACGGCTAGCAACGGGTCCAAAACTCCCCAAGATTTCAAAAGGATTAAAATATCACGGATTTTGTTTTCTATGTTTCCCGAAACGGACTGCACCTTTCCAAGGTGCGACTCTTAACGTGACGCGGTTTCCCACGTGGAATTTGAAATGTTTACGTCTAACATCGGTGTAGCTCATGGTGATTACGAGTCGCGTAGGGTTTTACCTGAATATGAATAAATCTTCTCGGTTGCTCATGAATAACCTCGGCCCCGGTGAATTGATCATCGTTTACTTGGTTCGACAAAGGAGAATGACGTTTCCGGTCACATGTGTTTTCAAAAGGAGTGACGTTAAAACTCGAATGAAAATCATTGTAGTACAAGGATTCGGTTTAAGGAAAATACTTTTCTCAAGTAAATTTGAAGTTGATAACACAAGCTCGTATTACGGTTTCCAAGGTTTGAATCGTACATTTGCTTTGTTCGTCGGTTTATGGTTGATGCGTGGTACTCATGTTTAAACGTGGTCCCGAGGCTTTTCGAAAAGCACTCCGAAATCTAGAAGTGAAACGAGGATTTCGATCCGAAATGAGGTACAGTTCTGTAAGGTATATTCGAACAAGTTTGTTAGGACTTGAAAATGTTTGTTAGAACAAGTTTCTGTTTCTCAAGAATTTCACGCCGCGAAAGATTTATCGGTTTCCGAAAACGTTCGTTAGGACTATTCACCCTCGAGGCGAATACTAGTATAGTGTGAAGAGTCTCTATCTCCATTGAGAATTTAGATAAAATATTTCCTTAAACGGAAGTACGAGTGTAAGGCGAGAGAAGTTTTTGCCTCGATGTGAGCATACCAAGCATTTTGTAGTTCGTCTATAAAAACTATAAGAAAACGAGATAGTACACACGTGTAACATATGTTTGAAGTCGAAAGAATTTGTCATTCATTCGGAAGCATCAATATGGTTCGACAATAATCGAAGATGTGTCCCGGGTATGGTTGTTATCAGTATTCTCGGAGTTTTCGGATGTTCAAACAAGAAAAATAAAGTCATGTACATGGCACATGGTGGTGTTTAGGTTGATCGAGTCTAACCACCATCACGCGTCACTAGAACTTTGGTATGTCTTACCGTAATATAACCACGTTGATCGAGTGTCGTTATATTACGCTAACTCATACCTCCATTCCCACATCACTCCATGGGTTCAAGTTCGTGTCATCGTGAAGACCTAAAATGAACAAAATGTAACGACGTCTCAAACGTGACTCGTATTAAATCGAAAAAAAATTTCTGCAAATCTAAGGAAGCGTTCCCCGAGGGAAGTGTATAAATGATTGTTCACGTCAATGCGGTTCGAGTCAGACAAAAATGTATTCAGGTATGAAAAGAGTAATGAGTCATGATAACGAGTAGTACGCAACCGTAGTGATAAATGTTGATGACGATACTCACCTAGAGTAGTGATGGTAGTAACACCAAAAAGTAGATAGTAAGAAACACCAGTGGGAAACCGATAGTAAGTTGAAACGGTGGCAAATAACAATCCGGGAGACAGAGTTCCCGAACAAGTGTGACTAATGAAGTCGTCGTCATCCATACGTGTATGAATCATGAATTTACGTGTGTTACCAAAAAGTGGCGGAATACGAGTTCGTATGATGAAGGTTGGGTACCATTAAAAAGTTTGCCTAAGAATGATTCAAGTATAATGCACAAGTAGTCAAGTAAGTGCTATCTATAGCAAATGTATGTCAGAATGCAAATGCTAACTATCCGGTTGTAGTCTAGACTCACTAATGCGTCCTAACGACTCTGTTAGACACACTAATGCACGTCCTAGTTCCCTACAACCAACGCTCTGATACCATCTGTAACGACCCGACCAAAACCGTTATTGACGGCGTCGTTAACTTAGGTCCCGTTGCGTGGTCGTAGTCCCTATACGAGACTCGTTTGACCAAAATTATGTCGCATTCATTTGAAAGGTACAAGACTTGCAAGTTTAGTTTACAAAACCGTTCGACAACAAGTCTAAGTTTACAAAAGTCATAAAGTATACATGAAATAACTTGCGACATAATATAAGTTGAAAAACACAGTTGCTATAAATAGCGTAAGTATGTAAACAAAAGTTTGAATCCAAAAGTGCTATCCCTAGCGTATGCATGTATGTATGCTTGACTCCAAGCATGAAATCAGAGTGTATGCATGTATGCTTGACCCCAAGCAAGTATGAATGTACGCGGAAGCATGTATCAAATAGCCATGTATGAACCTGAGAAACATATAGAAAACTGTCAACGAAAAACGTTGGTGAAATCATAGGTGTATTAGTAAAAGTTATATTTTGAACCACAAGATTTAGTATTTCCATAAATTGATCATCCAAAAGTTGCATTCCAAAAGTATTGTTCGCGAGCACCCAATTATCAAGACTTAACGTTTCCTCCCATTGTATACCCCATCACTTAGTGCTAGAACAAACACTGATTCTCGAAAATATATTTCATCCGTAGACGGTAGCGAACCGTCCGAAATGAGGGTTTGTCAAACCCGTATGGCCACACAATATAAGTTCTCGCTTACACCCTGCAAGTGTAACTAATGATAATCGAATTGAGGATTTTTGTTCTAACTCGCTGTGGAATGTTTGTTTTCCTTGTACTTGTGTTCAAAGTATAAAAGCAAGTAGTACAAAATGTAACAAAGTATATGTTTCTCAGCCCACAATTTAAAAGTATAAAAAGTTGTTGAAAAGGTGGGACTATGATCTCACCTCGAGTGCACGAGTATAAAGGTACTTCACAAAGTAAACGTGTGCATGAAAGTTGCTTAGTCTTGACCTAAACAAGTAAATTGTATCAATTAACCGGTTACGACACATGGTTGGGTGAAATGTGTTCAATTAGTCCTATGGCTCAATACGACTCGAATAGTATAGCATGTGAATCACGTTGTCAAGTTTCATGCAAGAATCACGTACAAAAGCATGTTAGAACGATTGTATAAAAGTTTGAGTTGACATTTCAAAACCTTACCATTAGAAAGGAAATCTTATTACGTTTCCAACGATATTTGATTCATCGAAAACGGAGTTACGGTCAAAAAGTTATGGCCAAAACAAGTTTGCTGAAGTTCGGATGAAACAGGCAATTGTCACGGCGCGACAAAATGCTCCGCGGCGCGACAAATGCCTATGTTGAAGGTCAGAAAGCCTGAAAAACATGTTCTAAAATCACCCTTTGGGCCACGGCGCGACAAATTGCTCCGCGGCGCGACAATGGCCGTGGCCTGGTCCCTGGCCTGTTTCACTTGTTCAAGGCTTGGTAAAATTTCAAACAAACGCAAAACTCAAACCGTAAACAATTAGAAAGCGTATCTTATATCGTTGGAAAGCTCTTTTGACAAGGAACACAACTAAACATGTTTCATCAAACAAAAACAACATTTTCCCTAACCGATTTCTCGTCAAGTGATCATTTAAAAGTCCATTTTCAAAGTTTCAAGTTCATCAATTGCATTTTAAGTTTCGGGAATCCAATTTACACATACGATATGCCGTTTCGAAGGTAATTAAGCATACATTACAACTAATCACTAAAAATTAACATTCCATGGCATTCAAGCATCAAAAGTTCATGTCAAGAACTATCAAACCCTAGTCAAACATCACAAAATCAATAATCGGGTTTTTGAAGTTTTCTTAATCAACCTACACATCCAAACGAAGCTAGTGATACTAGTAACACAATTAAAACATGCACTTTAACAATCTAACAACATTAACTCATCCAAAATCAAGGATTAAGCAAACCCATTTCAAATGTTCAAACTAGTTACTCAAAACAACGAATCGAGCAAACAAAACATATATTCATGTTATACACGAGCCATAGACACTAACTAACACCATTTCAAGTCAAAAACACGAATTTATAGAAATCTAGAGTTTTTAGAAAGTTACCCAAACGAGATGAAGTTGGTATCAAATTGTAGAGGATGAAGAGAGGATTCCAAATATGTAATTTGTTTTGAAGTTTGCTTCCCGATCCGGATTTAGATGATGATTTATGTTTGTGTTCTTGAGAGAAAAAAAGAAAGAAAGAAGGAAAAAGAAAAGGATGAATGAGGGGTGGAGGTGGTGAGTGGTTGACTAGTCAACTACTAGCCACCTCTTTGGTCAAGTGGCGGAACTAGTCCCTCAAGTTTCAGAGCGGGTGCGGGAATTAACCAAACGAATATTTTTAAAACGCTCGAGTAAACGGGTGATGTCAAAATTAAATAGCGGGAATATAATGAACGTTACTCACGGAAACTATTAATTTAAATACGAAAGATTATGCTTTAAAAAAAAAAAGACGGTGTTAAAATTAAATTTAACGGAAAAACGCGGGATGTTACAGTATGGATCACTTAATAGTGATATATATGAATATACCTAAAGGGTTAAGGTATCATAAGCATCTAATGTAAAACCCAAGGGAATATATTCCATTAAATCACAAAGATTTCTAAGTGGGTTTATACAAACGGGACGTATGTGGTATAATCGATTAAATGACTACTTGATAAAAAAAAGGGTATAAATATAAACTTATTTTGCACGTATGTTTTATAAAAACAATGTTCGGATATGAGATCGTAGTTGTTTATGTCAATGTTCTTAACATCATATAAACAAATAAAGAGATCTATGAAATCATTCAACTTCTAAAGAATTATTTTGAAATGAAAGATCTTGAAAAAACCAAGTATTACCTTGGATTGCAAATTGAGCATATGCCTAATGGTTTACTTGTACATCAAACAACTTATACCGAAAAGATTTTAAAACATTTTTTTTAAAGACAAACTCATTGTTGTTAGATCACTCAATATTGACACTGATCTATTTCATCCCTGCGAAGATCATGAAAATTTTAACAGATCGGAAGTTCTATATTTTAGTGCAATTGAGGTTCTTATGTATCTTATAGATTATACAAGATCTGACATTTCTTTTGCAGTTAATTTGTTGACAAGGTTCAGCTCAGCCCCTACCAAAAGACATTGGAATGGGATCAAACAAATAGTTTGATACCTTCGGGGAACTACTGATTTATAATTATTTTATTCTAACAACTCGAAACAAGATTTGTTTGGTTATACAGATGCAGATTATTTATCCGATCTACATAAAGCTAAATCTCAAACTGGATATGTATTCCTAAATGGAGGCACCGCAATATCATGACGTTCTCAAAACAAACACTTGTTGCAACATCATCAAATCATGCCGAAGTGATTGCATTTCATGAAGCTACTCGGGAATGATTTTAGTTAAGATCAATGATACAAATCATTATTGATTCTTGTGGACTAGAACGCTATAAAAGCGTAACAACTATCTATGAAGATAATACAGCTTACATAATACAAATGAAAGAAGAGTATCAAAAATGACAGAACAAAACATAAATGCTGACGAGGCGCTAAAGCTATAAACGGTCTTAACGGTCATAAGTTTGATGGAAAAGAATGGTATATTGGTAAGGCTCAGAAAAAGACTGAAAGGGAATAGGAACTGAAACAACGGTTTGAACAAACCATGAAGGAGACTGTAGACAAATCACGAGGGCCAAACTTGTACATAAAAGATTTAGATGATACAGTTTCAGATGAAAACCTCAGATTTTTCTCATATACTCAAGATCTCGTAAAAGACAACCAGATTAAAATGAGATACGTTCAATCAACAACTCTGCTGATCTTTATACCAAAGCACTGCCAACTGCTATTTTCAGAACACTCGTTCATAATATTGGCATGAGACATGTTCAGAAGATGTAACAACTCAGGCGTTGCCTATTTGAGGGGGAGTCAACTCTATGCTGCACTCTTTTTCCCTTAGCTAAAGTTTTATCCCAATGGGTTTTCTTTAGCAAGGTTTTTAACGAGGCAGTAATAGTTATTCTCTAATAAAATTGTCATCCAAGGGGGAGTGTTATAAAATATCTAGATTGTGTTATAAAATATCTAGATTGGATGTTAATTTTATTATTATTATATTTCTTGCATAGTAATATTTTATACTATAAATAGACATGTATGGTAACCATTTAAGGGGTACCATTTCTCTTGAAATATCAATATCAATATTTCTTCTCTCATTCTTCTCTCTTTTTCTCTCTTTGTTCTTATAACCATTAAAGGTAGTTATAAGCCTACTGAATCATAACAGGATACACTTTATTAAGCATTATTATTAATCTATCTTCTATCTTGTATACTAAACCTCCCCCAAATTTGGTCGTTTCAGTTTTACTCGTTTTGAGTTTGCGTTCACACTATAAATGATCCTCCAACTTTCGCACAAATTACACAACAACCCCTCAACTTTACACTTTTTCAGGGGTAAAAAACGTAAATTTGTAATTTAATTAAAATAAAAAAACCTTACTCCACCCGAATTTATAACGGGTCATATCTTCTCGCTCGGTGCGAGTTAAATTTTTCCGAGGCCACCGTTCAACTCGAAAAAATCTCACGAACCCAACGGGACTAACTATATGCAAAACGGACATCGTTAAAAAAATACTAAATAACGGGCCCTATATTCACGCTCGGTGCGAGTTAAATTTTTCTGAGACCACCGTTCAACTCGAAATAATTTTACGAACACAACACGACTAACTATACGCGAAACGGACATCGTATATCCAAATTGGACCGCGCGTCGAATACAACCGCAGCAACGCGCGGTCGGATTTTTTCTAGTTGTTGTAAAATATCCTCATTACTCCCAAAATACTTTTTTTTAAAAAACAGTTCATTTCAATTTTTCAAAAACCGTTTAGTTAATTTGTTAACGTCGATTAATAAGTCAAAATCGAATTTTTTAATCAAAATCGGTTAAAGCCAAAATAGAACAACATTTTAACATCAAATAAAATAAGAATTTTAGAGTTTTTTTATTAACAAAATGGAAGATTTTAGATAATTAAGGTTTATGTTTATGATTTTTTTCTATATCTACAGAAAATCGATTTTAAAGGGTAATTGACCAAAATACACTTTTTCTCAAAGTTTTCAATCAAAATACACTTTATTTTTATAGAATTGGCATTATACATTATTAGGTTGAACAACATTCTGGTCGACCATCTCATTTTCAAGGTGGTTAATCAACTTTTCTTTAAAGCTTGGTCGACTACCTAGTTAAACATGGTCAACTATATGGTCGACCAACCTTTCGTATGTACTTAGTCAACTTCTTAGTTAAACATGGTCGACTGTATAGTCGACCATCAATGCATTGGTCGACCAAAGCATTGGTTAACTAGAAAAATAAACATATTTAGTTCATATAATGGTGCTATATAAACAGAAGTCGACCACCCATTTGGTGTATTTTGGTCGACCACACAAGTCGAACACCTAAGCAAAATAGTCGAACAATCCTTTAAGAAAAGTTGGCCGACCACCTTGAAAATGAGGTGGTGTTTATACAAAGTGTAGAATGTTGTTCGATCTAATGGTGTATAATGTCAATTTTTAAAAATAAAGTGTTTCCAACCATACCTTGAAATAAAGTGTTTTTTTGGTTGAAAACTTTGAGAAAAAGTGTTTTTCTGCCAATTTCCGTATTTTGAGTTATATTATATAGATTATTAAAAGTATATTACGATTAATCCCCAAATTGCCGATTACTTCTTTTAAAGTTCCGATCGATGACTCTCCAAGTAGCGAATTTTGCAACTTTCCTTTAAAAAGTATGGTTTAATTTTGCAACATTTTAACCGAAGTGTTTCCAACCATGCATTAATCTGCTATGTCAACATATGTAAGTATGTAACTGTAAGTTTACGCGTTCGTTTGATGCTTCTACGCTCATATGCCATAATAAACATATTAGGAGTATAATTTGTTTCTTTTCCGTTCTTTACAAACCTATATATTCAATTAAACATTTAATTTAAGTAACTCTAAAAGAAGACCTAGTAGTTAAATGTTTAGAAATCTTCAAAAAAGGTTTACGTTCAATTCTCATAATTTACATTTTAAGGTTGCCTTTCAACAATAAATAAATAAAAATAATCATAAAATTAACCGAAAGAAGAGAATGATGAGTGATCATAACAAGATGCGATACAATAATATATACACACTTTTCTCTCTTGTTAAAATTGACGATTGATGCTGATTTACGATTTGAGGCCATGAAGCTTCCTAGTACTAAAAAGAAAGCAATAGGTACAACAACTTAACCACAGTAGATAAAACTATAACCATATATATCCTTTGTCCAAATTAAAGTGCTCAATTTGCTTGAGCACACGATTTTAAGATTCTTACATTTTACCAATTAAATAACATGTAGCTAGTAAATTTTTTTCTCATTATTTGTAACATAAAAGTGAACCGGGGCTCGTATCAATATTAATACTGTAGCGAACCGCATAGTATTAATAACGGAAAAAAATTCTTCCTCGAATACCGTATCTAACTAACAGTGCTAGTATTAGTTGATACTGGTACTGATTTTTCGGTACTAATACCAAAATAATACATTTATAGTTTTGTTTTTTTTTTTTTTTTTTTTTTTTTTTTTTTTTTTTTTTTTTTTTTTAAGATCAACTTTTATTAAGCACAAATAATTACATGGAGGGGATGGTGGTGGGGGTGGGGGGTGGGAGGTGGGGGGGGGGGGGGGGGGGGGTGGGGGGTCTATAAGCCGTATACAAGGAAAAAAAATCTAGATTAATACACACGATGTAAGCAATGGTGAGGAAAACACCATTATCACTTACTCGAGACTATAGCCCAGAAAATGTCACTTGAAAACCAGCTGAGAAGGAACAATAGGCAGTGCTAGAAACCCAGCTACAAAGCTTAATCGGCCCAACTTATTTTATTGCTAAACTACGGGTTAGCTCGTTAATTTGGCACAAAACTTTTAAAGTAGTTAAACTAACTGTTTAATTTGCGTACAATTGTTGTACCTTATTGATATGCACATATTTCACATTCCATTTCAATATTTATAAGTTTATCTATCCACGTACTCCTTCCCATCTCGTGTTTTCAAGTCCGTGGTGTTTAGTGATCCCATGTCTAGTATTGATATAGGCTTCCGATTGTACTTCTACTTTTTCCTAAAAAACGATGATATATTGTATAGATATAGGGCCTTGTAACATTCCGAGTTATCAATAAAACTTTACTTGCTTTTAAAAAAAAAAAATGAAAAATAAAGAAAACAAATGGACTAGTAAAACTCTTTACATAGTTTTTACAACAATCAAGCTATATGTTTTTATACTCGAATATAGAAAAATAGTATTTTTTTTTTACATTATATATTTTTCCTTAACGCAAACTATATTACATAATACCCTGTGGCCTTTTATAATCTTTTTGTATTTCATTTTTATATCGGGAGTATCATTACCGAACTATATAGTATTGAAAAATCACTTTTTGTATAAATTAGGAACCGACACCGATATTGAATACTATAACTACGGTATTTCTCTACCAATATCTGTAGAGTAGCGGTGCAGTTTTGATTTTTCGTTTTGTTTTTCTTTCCCTAAAGGGAATGCGAATTTTTTGGATAATTCAAAGTGGTAATATAGAATAGTGGGATAGAGTGATACATACTTTTCCTTTTTAGTGTACTAAAATGTTTAGATTTAATTTTCTATTTTTGGCACTACCAGCCTAGCAAAATACTTTACACTTTTACAGCCAGAGATTAGTAAATATAATCCGTAATTATGCTACGAAAGAAAGTATGGTTTTGGCCGAATATATATATATATATATATATATATATATATATATATATATATATATATATATATATATATATATATATATATATATATATATATATATATATGCAGCATCAATGGGGAAGTAACCAATCGGGAGGAAGCGGGAGGAAACATTTTTTTTTTTTTCGTTTTTTGAAAAAACTTTGTTCACGAACATTAAAGATTGGATGAAAATAAGAACATTTAGAAAAGACACTTCGTGATGAATGTTATTATTTTGGTGGGAAAACGATCGACAAAAATAACATTCAAGATAATATTGTTCGTGAAGAATGTTAACGTTTTTTTTTTTCTTCATGTTTTGGGAAGTAAAATTTAGCGCGATTTAGAGTTTAGGGTTTAGGGTTTGGTGTTTTGGGTTAATTCCATAAACCCAAAACACCAAACCCTAAACCCTAAACCCTAAACTCTAAACTCTAAACCGTTCGTGTTAAATACTCAATGTAAATCCTAAATCTAAACCCTAAATCTAAACCTTAAACACTAAATTTCTAAACCCTAATATCTAAACCCTATAAACCCTAATATCTAAAACCTAATGTCTAAAACCTCAACATACGCTTGAAAAACACGATAATTGTTATATGTTACTTCTTCGAGCGTTTTCCCTCCAAAATAAAAACATTTATCACAAAGTGTCTTTATTAAATGTTCATATTTTCATCCAATCTATAATGTTCGTGAACAAAGTTTTTTCAAAAAACGAAAAAAAAATAATTTGCTTCCCCCCGCTTCCCCCCGATTGGTTACTTCTCTCTTAATCCTACCAATATATATATATATATATATATATATATATATATATATATATATATATATATATATATATATATATATATATATATATATATATATATATATATATATATATTATATAAAGGTAATGTATCATTCATAATTTATACTACCTCCGTCCCGCCACAAGTGTTTACATTCTATTTTGGAATGTCCCATTTCAAGTGTCCACTTTGTGTTTCAACCAATGAGAAGAAGTTATTCTGGAGAGAGAAAATTTCTGATTGGTGGAGAATGAAGTTAGTGGAATATTGCAAAAAGTAAGTGGACACTTGTAATGGGATGGACGGAGGGAGATTATTTACTTTTATTCATTATTCATATTTCATATAATATAATATTAAATATTAAACTACGACCCCGTAATATCTTGGAAATTGTTCAATTATGAAACTTATAGTGTATTTTGTAGAATATTTTTCTATCACGCGTAAACCATTATATTTTATACAAGAGTATTACAAAAGGTCGATACTTTGCACACCGTGAATGATCATCCCGGACTAAATAAAGTAGATTAGTGGTGTGTGATACACGTACATACAGTATATACATTACTAAATGAACATATATGTGAACGAAAAAAGTAGTCAAAAAATGTACACTTCAATATTAATAATAAGACTTACAAGAACGATTTAACCACAATTATGTAAGTAGAATATATACCGATATATGCACAATCGTGTGCTATTAATATGAAATATGAATCATGTGATCTTAATATGTAAGTAGATTTAATTTCTATCTGGTTGTTATATATACGTACGTTCATGCGTATATATTTCTTATAGTACATTATTTACATAAAGTATACAACAATAACAACAATAACAAAACCAAATACCACATAAGTGGTGTATGAGGGAGGTGAGATGTAGACAATCCTTCCCCTATTCGAGAATAAAACAAATCATTTCTCCACCTAGAGTGAAACACTTTCAAAAGTAGAGAAGGTCATACCTCTCTCTATTCGACATATAAAGAGTTTGCTTTCGAGTGGACCTCCGGACAATAAGTAGAAAATTTTTTGTGAAAAATAAATAGTAAAACAAAATTAAAAATAAAATTGAGACGCCATGAAAATTTATGAAAATGATAGAATTAAATTTTCACGGGTTTACATATTTATATCTTTATATATGTGTGTAATGTACCTGGTACATGCATGGTGAAGCTTAATTAAAAGTTTTCATCAGGTTAAGACGTTAAATATAAAGGTGGGATAAAACTTTAACAAGTTAAATAATGGTATAAATACATAACTTTGTGCATTTTAATGTTGAATAATTAGTGTGTTAAAAGTGTTTTTACAAATTTTTGACACAAAGTAATATATGCCACGTAATAGAGTAGTATATATTAATGATTAATTAGTGAATTTTGTAATGTATTCAAAATTGAATAAAAGTAAATGACCAGTTGTTTAGTGTAAAATCAGAAGAAAAAAATTTTAAAAGATTTTATAACTTGTTCCATACACGAGTAGAAAGAAACTTTGAAGACATATATAACTCTTAGGACACATATTATATGATGTAGATTGTGATGTTAGGGAGATAGTATAATCATATAAATACTATCTTTTCACTTATTTTCTTAACCTCTTCCCCTCATTTTACATGTATTCCTACACCATCACTTTCACCTAATTAACTAATCCTCTCAACCTCACTTTGTAACCAATTCACTTACACATGTAATATTGACAATGAGTAGCGTTGTAATTTTGTTATACATTTACATACAGAATATACATATTTCTATACATACATATACTAGTTCTTATATACAAACGAACACGAATTGATCAAAATTATGATTTACACTTGGTATCAGAGCAAAAGAAGATAGTCTTCAACGATCCAGATCGAATTCGTGTTCTAATTATGTGATTTTTCATCATCTTGATCTTGTTACATTTACATACGAAATATACATATATATCTATACATAAATATACTAGCTGTTATATACAGATAAACATGAATTGATCGAAATTATGATTTGCAATAACTATTTTGACATTAATTATATTAAGTTTTATTTAACATTGTGTTTTACTCTCACAAGTTACACCTACATGTGCGTGCAATTGCATTATTGGAATGAGGAAATATGTTTGATTCTTATTAGACATGTCCCAAACCTATATATAAGCTGTTGAGTTTGAAAACCTTTCCCATTTATTCTATAAAACTAATATTATAAGGGCACTTATTAATCATAAAACAAGCACACCTTATAAGGGTACTTAATCGTAAAACAAGCACACCTTAAATAATTATGTCCAAGATAAAACGAACATTATGATTTATGACTTAAATGTAGAAATCAATCTCATTTAGTATGTTTAATTAGTATGATCACCAAAACGCTGTTAAAACAATAGTGCAGCCTAGACGTGAAGATCTTGACCCAGATCACGAGGAGTGTTTCCCAGAGTTCGAGGATATTAATCTTGTTTTTTTAACCTACTTATTGGCCGGAGGTTCATTCGAAAGCAATTTCTCTATTCTTAGAACATTGAGAGAAAGGACTTTTTCTACTCTTGGGGTGTTTCACTTTGGGTAGAGAAATGACCTCTCTTTATTATAGGATAGAGAAGTAATTGTCTAGATCTTACCTCTCTATATCTCACTTTTGTGCGATTGAGTTTTGATGATGATGATGATGATGTTGTTGTTGTTGTAATCTTGGGTGGGTCAACTATCATATTTTATGCTTTTGTTATTAATGTTGATCTGATTAAGTTTTTGTTTTTCTTGGCGAAAAAACACATACTATATAAACGAGTCCTTTTCTAGGAAAAAAAAAAAAGATCTAAACAAAGTACAAGTAAAAATCGAAATGGCTCACGACATCCACAAAACTAACAAAGCCACCAAAACTTGAGCCAAAACGCTAACGACTGAGAAAACATACCTACACAAACACAAAGAAGCAAAAGAAACTACAAAAAACCAACTAACGAAACCAACTAGAGAAAACCGAGCTACTCGCACACCGATTTACCCTTACAAGGAGTGGAACCCGTCTTTGATGTCGAACCAACAAACTTGTTTTCAATGATCGGATTAAAGGAGTATGTCAATACATTCGACGAAGGATCCCCAATGAGAGTGCCCCGAAATGGAGGAATCAAACCCTCCCTCACTAACCCCTCAAAGAAACCAAATTTGCCATGCCCACTAGAAAGATCATCACTCGGTTTTTCACGAAAAAGGTTTTGAACTGCATCACCATATTCCAAGTCTTCTTCATGATCCCTCAAACAACTCGCAATGCCCTTGCCTTTCTTACCTTTAACTCTAGCCGAATTCAAAGCACCTCCATTAACCCAAGAAACCTTAGCCTTGAAAACCCGATTTAACATATGACGAAATACCCGCTTCCTACAAAAACCTTTACAGCTATCCAGCGAACAACCACAAGTTTTGTGCCCCGATACCTTACCAACATTAAAAGTGGAAGTAGAATCTTGTGCATTAGGAACCCCCTCAATCTGATGAGATAAACCTATAACCGGAACTACTTAAACAAGCTCTTTTGATTTTCTTTTGATTAAGTTAGTGGACCGGTTATTTACTTATTATTATCGAGTATTGCATTTTCCTATGTAGTAATAAGTTGGTGACTAGTAGTTTAGTCCGTTAGTGGAATAGTAGTTATGTTTATTTTTATGCTATCTAAAGAGTAATTTGTAATTATGAGTTATTGACGAGGGGTTACTAAAGGAGGTCCCGCCATCCGATCATATTCATTATACGTGTCAAAGATGTTTCACCGAACAACTATCGTATGACAGACTCTTTGTGTAATCACTCTTGAAAATCACCTCCTGAATAACTGAATAACTGATATTGTTATCATATATTATATATTATATATTATATATTATATCACTACTAGAAAAAAGAGTACAGGTGACGAAGGCCTTTTGCGGCACACCAATCTCGCCGCAAAAGAGCCACTAAACGACAAAAATTTCAGACTTTTGACCAGTTGGATTTGGCCTACGTGCAATTGCGGCGATGATTTTTGGGACGTCGCCGCAAATAAATTTAGTGTATTTTCTTTTTCTGTTTTCTTCGCTGGCAAATTCTGGTCAAATGTTGAACGGTGGGTTCGAATGCAATTGCGGAGATGCTTTTTGGGATGTCGCCGCAAATAAGCGTCGTCCCAAATGCATTTCCCTCCAAATTAGTTCCCGCTAGTTTCTGTCTCCCGCAATAATGGTGCGCCTCAAATGCATTTCCATTTTTCTTTTTGATTTTCTTTAAACCAAGGTGTGTCCCACAAAAAAGCGTCGCAACTAACCGTCGCAAATACCTTTTACGGCGAACCATAGGAGTCGTTCCTTTCGCGACAAGAAATCGTCGCAAAAGGTCTTTTGCGGCGGGCCGTACGACTTGTTGCGGCGATTTTAAGCCCTTCAAATGGACCTGTTTGGTGTAGTGTATATTAATCAAATGAAAATGAAATTGTTTTGCATGATTGTATCAGATTTTTGTTTTTCAAATATTTTCTTGAATGTTTGCGACTATATTTGTATAAGAAAATGTGGTTGAAAATTTGTAAGCTGAACATTAAAAAGTGATTGTAGTAGCTAATTGGTCAAAATATGATAGAATTTTAGTACGTGATAGACTTTGACTATTATTAAAACAACCATCTGTACGCATATTACTCCCTCCGTCCCACCACAAGTGTCCATTTACTTTTTGCACACAGTTTTAGAAAATTTCACTAACTTCATTCTCCACCAATCAGAAATCTTCTCTCTCCAGAATAACTTCTTCTCATTGGTTGAAATACAAAGTGGACACTTGAAATGAGACATCCCAAAATGAAAATGTGGACACTTGAGGTGGGACGGAGGGAGTATTAATTAATTAACTAAACAAACCAATGAAATTGTGATGTGGTTCGGCGGTTGGTGGCCTGCCTCCTTTAGGGGAGGTCAGGAGTTCGACCCCTGTTGGCTACATATTAAAAGCACAATTTCATCTATGTCATGAAGTATCCACCCATGACACCTTTCCCATATCGTTTCGGAGAGAGAGAGAGGGAGGGGGGGGGGAGGGATTACTTGGCCGTGCCCTTGGATCGGTTTCAATGTTTCTTCCCGGGCAGCGATGGGTGCGGGGTTTATCGCTGGATCGGCATAGTCGAAACGGGAGATGATCGCAATAGGTGGTTAAAGTCCCCCTCAAGTGATCCCTGTTCAAATAAAATTAACTGAATAGTATAGTGTAGTAGTAATAAACAATCACTTCACTATGATACTTAAAAAGGTGGTGCTTGAGTAGCTTGTTGTCAAAGTTACAAGTAAATGATGCTCAAAGTTATAAGTACCTAAGATTGAGTCGTGGCTCAACGTCGTATAAGAAGCCACGTAGAGGAGTGTCATGGCTTAGGGTGCGTTTGATAAAACTGAATGATTTAGTGCTGAATGATTCAGAATCTGAATGGTCCAGAGCCTCTGAATAAGGTTTGATCTGAATGAAAATAAACTGTTTGATAATCATTTAGAATGAACGATATGAACTGACTAAAACTACCTTATTAACGTGTGACATGAATAAAAAATTCAATATACCTGTTAGTTAGGTGATCAGGATATGATTTGAGAAGAATATTATAGATAATTTAGGCTCTTAATGGTTAAGAGAGTGTTTCATCTCTGAATGGTTCAGAGCTAAATTCTGAACCATTCAGCACCATATGTCATTCAGAGGTCAGAAACAAACGCACTGAATGCTGAATGATTCAGCATTCAGTGCTGAACCATTCCATTAAGATGCAAACAAACGCACCCTTAGTAGCATAACATGGCGTCATGGGAGCCTTTCAAGGAATCTAAACCTTAAAACAAAATGAAAAATATTATTACTCCGTATAATGTTATGATTACTTCATAAGCAACATATTAAAACAAATCTCGCTACTTTTCAAACCCTTGAAATATGATTTACATAGATTGTTGCATTTAGAACGCTTTCTTCTTTTTTCAAACTGATCGATATTTTCAATTCAATGATTATATATCTGTACACTTGACCTTTGATGAAGGATCATACCATAGTCATAAATTACATAAAAGTAGTAGATGCAACGATATAAAATGTTAAGAAATTAAAAGCTATGAGTATGATCAGGGGCAAATTATTGAGAGGGCATGGATGGGCCATGACCCTCTCAAAATTCCCAGTTATAAGTTACTCTGTATATATTTAAAAGTTACCAATAGTGATACTTTAAGTGGTTCTCAAAGTTTGTTTCAAGTCAGATGACTTAAGATCATTCTTTTACACAGTTTTGTTTAATACTTTTTGGTTGTTTACAATGTTTTACTAACTATCTACTTTTTATTTATCAAAACTGTTCGATACTATTTAGATTTAAGTATTAAATCATGGATTATCATAATAAGTTAACTCTAATATAAATAGCACATAAATATGGAAAGTGTAATATGTTTCCTACGCTAGTATTAATTTGCTTTATATATTGAACAATTACTTGTCTTTTTTCTCGATTGAAGATTGTTATAGACTTATAGTATTAGTCAAGGTTGTAAAAGACACGGTTCGGGGGCGCATCGGTCGGGACTTTGGAGGGACGAGTCAGTCGAGAGAGTGACACAACGGGAACGCGTCGGGCGTTGACCAACGTTGACTTTTTAAAATGATTTATTAAATATATATTTATATATAATATTAGATAGAAATCAGATCTTAAAATATAAAATACATTTACAATAAACATGAATAATTAACAATTATTAACAATATTACAATTTGTATATAATTTCATATAGAAATTGACCGACTTTGACCATCTTTGACCGACTTTAACCGACTTTTTTCGACTTTGACCGATTTTTTACAGCTTTTTACCATTGACGCGTCGGTCATGCCTAATAAACGACGCGCCGGCTTGCTTTTGCAACACTGGTATTAGTCATCAATTTTAAACTATCTATCGATTGAAATGTTACAAAACTAACCTAATTTCTTATGAAATATCATATGTGAAGTGTGAAGTTTTACGCATAATCGAACAATCTAAAATTACATTTCACGACATATATTATTGGTCCCTACAATAATTATGTTCAAGCTACGTCACCAGATACCATAAGATACCACCCATAATCAAACTTAGATTTTACTATTTTCGTCTCATTAAAAGAACTTGTATTTTTATTTTTCATTGTATCCATATAAGTGGACAATATATAATATTATAAAGTGAACACGTTGAATGAAACTAAAAAATTATATACGAAAAATATGTGCCCTGGTTTTGCTAATTTATTTTATCTTTAGGAAATAATATTTCCACATTCATTTTTGATAGATTCATCATTATTTTAACTCATTTTCAAAAATATCCTCCATAATATATCTCTCTCTCTCTCTCAATCATTTTATATGTACAAGGGCATATTGGGATATTATGTAAATTAATAGTGGAACTATAAGTATAGATTGTTAAAATATCAACTTCCATTTTCAATATTCAAGCCAGTTACTTTGATTTTTAAAATCAATATTGGAATAAGACTTTATTGAATTGATAGCTAGTTAGTTTTCACCTGTTAACTTACAGGTGGTTTTCGTGGTGACCAGATATCTCCCGTCATTGCTGCTGTTAATCGGGTTGTTAGTCATTCTCTTGTCTATCCTTGCTCTTTAGTTGCCCTTTCTTCGTCGTGATCTTAGTGTTTTACGTCCTCTGTTGCGGTTTGTCAGCGGCAACTGGATTTTTCTCGCTAGAGCTCTTTTCAGTTCCTTTCTTCTCACGTTCCATGCGATGAGTATCATGTTGATACTTTGCTATTGTGTTACTGAAGGTTGTCGTTTTTTTTTTTTTTTTTTTTGGGGGGGGGGGGGGGGCTCCTGATCTTTTAGGCGGTTTTGGTGTGGTGGCGGCCATAATTATTTTGGTCGGTTTATTTTTTACATGAGTGTCCTGTGGCTCTATTATGGTCCTCCTCATTTGCCTCGATCTCGTGGCTGCTGGTTTTCTCTTGATCCTGGAGTTGTGGTCGTGATGTGTATTTTGTTGGTTGTTAGCTTTACGGCAGGTAGCCGACATTTTAGTTCGTTTTGTTGTGTTGAGGTGGCGGGGAATGTTCTCCTTACCATTATTTCTGTTTATTTAGTGCAATTGTTACTTACATTATCTTATGTTGGTAGTTTAGGCATGCTTATTTTCATTGTTAATTGTGTTCAATCTAGTTGATAGGATCGTTGTGTTTAGGTTTGTAATTATGCCGCTTGTTTAGTTAGATTTGAATTTTCTTTTGTAATGGTTGTACTTATTGATCTTCGAATCCGTTTAGTGTTATTATGTTTTTCAGCAAATAAAATAAAAATATACTCCCCCGTCCCAATTTAATAGACTCGTTTTCTTTTTTTGGATGCCCCAATTTAATAGTGCACTTTACAAAAAAAATAAGAA
Source organism: Rutidosis leptorrhynchoides (assembly GCF_046630445.1). Classification (NCBI taxonomy): domain Eukaryota; kingdom Viridiplantae; phylum Streptophyta; class Magnoliopsida; order Asterales; family Asteraceae; genus Rutidosis; species Rutidosis leptorrhynchoides. The sequence goes on along the minus strand of NC_092338.1, from coordinate 96,823,540 downwards.
TAGTAAGGTAAAATTCTTTTATACATTTTCTTTATGTAAGTTAAACAAATAAGGAGATAAAAAATGGGGTTAACATGAAAAATGAACAAAAAAAGTATAAGGTGATAATGAAATTTTTTTAAATGTGTGTTTTTTTCCGAAGACTATTAAATTGGAACGAAAGGAGTAATTTAAAATAATATATATCAAGTCCCGAGACCTCATATAAACCGTTTATAATGTGAAATTAGATACCTGATTAAAAAAATATGAATTTTTCTAGAGCTATGCTTAAGACTTAATAACATACATTATTTACTTGTAAGTTTGTTAACCACATCTAATAACCACTTTACAAACATTAATGTACAACCATTTAAACTTAATTAATTATTTTAAGCGTAGCTATTAAGACTATACTTAAGAAAAAAAAAATTCTTATTAAGGTTTATTTTTCAAAGATTTATGAAAAAGAAGTAAAACTTGAATAATTGTTACACATGTAAAAAACTATAAGATCTTTATCGTATATATCATTCTTAACTTCTTAAATTACATATTTATCTATATCTATTTGTAAGATCCTGTTTCCATAGTTGATCGGGACGCCGTCCAAAATGATGGGACGTCGTCCCAATGTGAAGGGCTGGACGCCGTCCAATTGGTCTGGCGGGCCAGCTGTCTCCTTTTGATTTTAAAAAGGGGTAAATGGGTAATTTCACTTAGAGAACGACTTTAAGGCTCCAAGGGTCAGTTAGTGGGTGCCTTTACTTCACTTTTACCTACCTTATCTTCATCCACTTCAAGTTTAGAGAGAGAGAGAGAGAGAGTTTTCTTGTAAGAGAAAGCTTAAATCGAGGAGGAAGAAGGTTGTTTCGGGTCAAAGTGCGTGTTTTAAAGTTGTTCGTCTACTCCCTAGCTACGTTGTGATTGTGGTAGTAAGTTCTATACCTAATTCCTCTACTTAATTAGTGATAAGGGTTAGGGTTTGGGTTAGTGATGAACATAGAACCCTTTTGTGAGTGAATTGGGGGTTTTGGGTGAGTTTGGAACATGAGGACTCAAAGGATGACTAACCTAGGGTTTTGAAAAGTTAAATGTGTTTTCGAGTCTTAAATTGGTTAGCACCTTGTGATTAAGTATATGGGTGTTATTTGGGTTGTGGGTGACCCAAATGGGTGTGTTAACCTTGAAATGGGTTAAATGAGTCTTGGGTGACCTAAGTTGTAAAATGAGCGTGTGAATGCGATAACCTTGCGCTATTAAGTGGGTTAAGACCATTTTGGGCTAGTGTTAGGGTTTTTGGCGAAGTTGACCCAATTTGGGGTTAAGAGTGCAAATGGGTCAAGATTTGCACTATGGGTCAAAATGTTGCTAAGATGGTGAGTGAGTTGGTTGACCAACTTGATTGTGTGATTGATTATATGCGTGATGTATTAGGTACGTTATATTGAAGGTCACAAGCTTGATCTCTCACCAAAGGCGTTAAGGTGAGTGGAATAATTATATATATGCGTATATAGTGTATTTACTTGCGGGCTTGTGGTTAGTGCTATCCGGGCGTGTGGATTCACTATAGTGTTATTCGGGCGTGTGGATTCACCACTCTTTTGTGCGATGGAGACCACATGTGCGTGAAGGGTGGTTCGGTAAGTGCGGACGTCCACCTAGGGGGTTAGTTATACTAACGGTTATTGTGCGAGTACCAACGGTCATTGTGCGAGTACCGTTCCCTTGTGTGCGTTATGGTTAACCATGGTTATGTGTGATAGTTTGTTTTAGCATATCGAATTGTGTACTATATGCTTTTGGTAATGCTAGCTCATTGAGATTGTAGAGATCTAGTTTTGCATTGTGATTGCATAGTTGCTAAATTGCTAGCTCGTATACGGTAGTGTGTAAGTGTTTGCAGGTGAATAGATTATATATGTATATGTGTATTTTGGTCTCCTGATCTTTTAGGCGGTTTTGGTGTGGTGGCGGCCATAATTATTTTGGTCGGTTTATTTTTTACATGAGTGTCTTGTGGCTCTATTATGGTCCTCCTCATTTACCTCGATCTCGTGGCTGCTGGTTTTCTCTTGATCCTGGAGTTGTGGTAGTGATGTGTATTTTGTTGGTTGTTAGCTTTACGGCAGGTAGCCGACATTTTAGTTCGTTTTGTTGTGTTGAGGTGGCGGGGAATGTTCTCCTTACCATTATTTCTGTTTATTTAGTGCAATTGTTACTTACATTATCTTATGTTGGTAGTTTAGGCATGCTTATTTTCATTGTTAATTATGTTCAATCTAGTTGATAGGATCGTTGTGTTTAGGTTTGTAATTATGCCGCTTGTTTAGTTAGATTTGAATTTTCTTTTGTAATGGTTGTACTTATTGATCTTCGAATCCGTTTAGTATTATTATGTTTTTCAGCAAATAAAATAAAAATATACTCCCCCGTCCCAATTTAATAGACTCGTTTTCTTTTTTTGAATGCCCCAATTTAATAGTGCACTTTAAAAAAAAAAATAAGAATAGTAAGGTAAAAATTTTTTATACATTTTCTTTATGTAAGTAAAACAAATAAGGAGATAAAAAATGGGGTTAACATGAAAAATGAACAAAAAAAGTATAAGGTGATAATGAAATTTTTTTAATTGTGTGTTTTTTTCCGAAGACTATTAAATTGGAACGAAAGGAGTAATTTAAAATAATATATATCAAGTCCCGAGACCTCATATAAACCGTTTATAATGTGAAATTAGATACCTTAATAGTGCATTCACTAAGCTTTAGCTTACCATCTTGTTGTTTACCTTTTTAGGCTCGGGCTTGGATAAGGTGTAACAGACTGAAATCTGGGCTAGTTGTAAGTGGACTATTTTGCCCTTAGGATTTTATTATGTGTTTAATATGTTTTTATTTTAATTTTGTGAATAGTGTTATTTTATTATTTGGTTAAGACCAGTTTGTGACAAGGGTCACAGAACAGGTTTGTTTATTTAATTTGGACTCTGTTAGGTCCGCCTAACGAGGTACGAAATATTTCAGATAACTGATAAATACCCGTGTGAGATGGAGTATGGGATTTTAACCCCAAATAAGTGTATTGTACTGCCTTTTCTTCCTTATCTCTCCAAATCTCTAGAAATTTCCCAAATTACACCCCGTACCTAACTTCATCTCCCTCTTGAACCCTAATTCTCCAAATCTTCGATTTGAAGTCTAATTTGTGTTAGAAATCGATTCTTTGTGTTTTACTGATTCAAACAAGGTAAGAATCATGTGTTTTCATGTTTGAATTTGTGTAAAAATGGAGTTTTTGTACTAGGTTTTACAAAAGTGTGATTTTGGGTCAAAATTGCTTAATTTGTTGTTGTTTCGATGTAATGTTTGTGGGTTTATGTCCCAAAAGGTTTTATAAACAAGATGTGATGAGTTTTGAGGTTTAAAACGAGTATATGGTCGAGATTTGGTGATTTTTGGCTCAAACCCGTCACTTTTTCAATTTTCAGCAGCTCAAGAACACACTCGGTCGAGTGTCTTTTGGAAGTGGGCCATGTGTGTACACACTCGGTCGAGTGTCTTTTGAAGTGGGCCATGTGTCTACACACTCGGTAGTGTGTCTTTTGAAAATAAAGTCGGTCGAGTGTCTCTACTCATTCGGCCGTGAGTCTACACACTCGGTCGAGTGTCTATGACACACACTACCGAGTTGGGTAGTGTGTCTTTTCAGCAATTTGAGAAATTTGTTTTGGTCATAACTTTCAAACCGTAACTCCGTTTTTGATGAATCAAATATCATTGGAATCGTATTGAAGAGTACTTTTCAGTTATTAAATTTTAAGAGGATGGATCAAACTATTTTTGGGGCAGGAAAATAGGTTTTGGTGTGCGTGTCCCGTTTTCCACGTACTTGTTTGACAATAGTGAATGGAGTTACGTTGTGGACTTGTGAAATGATGTTATGACCTAGGTTATAGTATGATTTGGTTATAATATTGATTGATATATGTATATTGACTTCGTTTGTGTTGTTCTCAAGTGATAAGAACAAGGAAGAAGCTCAGAAGTAAGATAACTGAGCTGTATCTGGTAATAGGTGAGTGGGTCTATCTTCGGATAGAGTTTAAGTAGCATGTCATGCTACCGTGATTTATTCTATTACCATGATTTGATATAATGTTATTGCCATGTTTAGATATTGGTTGCCATGCTAGTGAGTTTATTACATGTTTATTGTGATTATGTGATATTATGTGCGCACTGTGTTTGTAGTGACCCGTCCTAATCCACCTGGACGAAGTCTTCAGCAGATGGTCCCATTGCGAGGTACTAACCTCTATATGCCATGAACGACTCCATGTAATATCTTTAAAATGAGCAAATGCACAGCGGAAGATTTCTTTCATACCTGAGAATAAACATGCTTTAAAGTGTCAACCAAAAGGTTGGTGAGTTCATAGGTTTATCATAAAACAATAAAATTCATCATTTTGATAGACCACAAGATTTAAATGCTGCATGGTACAAATGGGCCCGAATCCTATACCCACCTGTAATGTAAATGCGATATCTTTTAAATACAGTACACATTTCTCGTGTACGAAATCATTTTTCACAAATCTTAGTAACCGTACACATATCTCGTGCACAAAAATAACATACACATAACCTGTGTATAAAAATCATTCTCTCGATACATAACATTCACTTTGCTTTCATAACTTGGCTTGGTAACCGACCTTAACATATAATGCGCATAATAATATCCCCAAAACAGAACATCTCGTCTTTATAATAATCATATAAACTTCGAAGTACTAAACATCACGCCCACTAGCCCTTCCGTCTAGTGAACATTCAGGGTAGGGGTGTTAAACCCGGTAGCTACCTTTAGGATTCGCGTCAATTAGGCGTGCACTAATTCTCAAAATTAGTGATGTTCCCTAATTCTTAGGTTACCAAGCAATAATAATCAGAGAAAAAATATTCATATCAATTGTGACCAATTATCATGTCCACATAATTCAATGGTGGCAATTATCACGTCCACGTAATTCATTCGAAGAATGTTTTGCTTGTGTCTATTCGTCAAACATTTATAAAAGCATTTCATGTATTCGCAGTTCAAAATCTATTTCAAAAATATTTAATAAAGCAGTTGTAAAAATAGCGCATGTATTCTCAGTCCCAAAAATGTAAAGAGTAAAAGGGAATCAAATGAACTCACGATACGATATTTTGTAGTAAAAATATGCATATGACGGAACTGAACAATGCAGGGTTGGCTTCGGATTCATGAACCTATATCATTTAAATATATATATTAACACATGCGCTGGTAATCGAACAAATTTATATATTATTAGTGATTTAATTGTTATTTTAATTATATGTTTCCTTAATAACCTTATTAATTATATTTATAAAAAATATATTAATATCATTATGTTAGATGTAGTAAATATAGTTTTATATAACTAACAGTTGTTTAATAAAATAATATTGATAATAATAAATAAAAAGGTGTTTTATTTAATAATAATAATAATAATAATAATAATAATAATAATAATAATAATAATAATAATAGTAATAATAACAAAAAAATGATAGTTTTTATAAAAAAATGATCCTTTTAATGATAATGATAAAAATGACAACTTTAATAAAAATAATACTTTTAATATAAATGTTAATTTTAATAATAATGAATATTAATAATAATAACTATAAAAATAAGGATGTTACTAATAATAATAATGATACTAATATTTATATTAATATAAATAATGATAGTGTTAATAATAATACTTATAATAATAATAATAATAATAATAATAATAATAATAATAATAATAATAATAATAATAATAATAATAATAATAATAATAATAATAATTATAATAATAATAATAATAAAGGTAATAGTAATACTACCTCAAAGAAGTAGTTCTTAAAAAAAATGCTCAAATTCGGGTTTGAACCCATGACCTCCCGCTAATCCAATAACACCACAAACCACTCCTCTATTTCTTATTTTCTGATAATAACCATACTTAAATTTGTTTATTCCTGTTAACAGTTCCTTCTTCTTCTTCTTTTTCATAAAAAAAAAAGATACTACAACTTAGGATCGAACCTGAGACCTCTCATTTATCAACACAACACCCAACCATCCATCTGTTTTCCCTTTTCTGTTAAACCACGACTTTGATTTTATTTATACGTTAATTCAGTTTCTTCATCTTTATTGTTCTTATTATTATATTCAACATCATGTGATCAATATCATAATTCAACCCTAATCATCATGACATCATACAACCTCATTGCCTATTACGATCATAGTCATCATGATCTAATCTTCACCAACATAAACAATTTCCGTTATCCCTTAAATCATGTATGTGTTAGGTGTTGTCATCGACAGGAATCAATAAGTAGAAAATGGCCCATTCGTTCAAAAAGGTTTACTAGCCTGTCTAAGATTATTACTATACCCAACAGCAAAATCCCATTTAACCTTGGTGCTTTATAAAATTCTGCCACAATAGAAAAAGTGCTTTAGCAAAAAGGAAAACATTGCCCAAGTATTTTAATCTGTTTCGGATGATGCTGAGTCATGAAGGGAAAAACAGAAAAGGAATAAAAGGCAAGTTGCAGCCCACTTTAAAAAGCTAATTCGACCAGCTGTATCCTTCAAGGGATTTTAGTTCTTTTCTTCATTTAAATAGTCAAGTAGTGGAATGAATGTGGGGCTTTAAATTGGTATTGTCAGCCAAAAAAAAAAATATAGCACCCTTTTATAATTGGCATTCGAAGTGGAAGCAGGGAATAAATACGCACTCCTCATCATCAATTTTTGCATTACCCTCATGAACATGCGAGAATTCTTCAAGGTAATTTTAGTGAACGTCTCTTTTTGGAACCCCCTTATTGACCACGATGTCCTCTTGTCCCACAAGATAAATTTGATGATGTTCTATAAATTATTATTGTACTCTAAGTTGACAATTCATTAACTTATAAACATATTATCTCATTATCCTTTCGGTAGTTGTCTGATATTTACATGGGTTTCGAAGGGAAAAAAATAAACATGAGCGGTAGAAGAAAAGGTAAATCAAATGGGTTTGGTGGTTGTTGATCGAAACCAGAAGAAAGAGAGGGAGAGAGAGAAGTAGAGAAATATGATTTGAAGTGATTTCGTGATGTAGTGGTTCAACAGAAACTGAATAGGAAGAAACACAAAGGAAAGTTTAATGGTTATGGTTGTGTTTTGTTGTGGTTTAACCGAATAGCAGTAGAAGAAAATAAAAAGGTATGTGCTTATCATTTATGCATGTGTATGTATATATATATATATATATATATATATATATATATATATATATATATATATATATATATATATATCTTTCTAGAGAAAAAGATTGAGAGTGAGAGTGAATTGATGGCGAGAATGTTGGTGAATCCTGTTCTCTTCGTTTATATTTGCATGTATATATCTAGGGATATAAACAAAAGTAGATAGTGATAGATATGGATGGCTAACAGAAAGTGGATTCATCATGTAGATGGTTGATTGATTTGTAGCAAATGAAGGACGTCGACAGAAATATTCGATCAGGAAGAAGTTGAAGAGAAATAATAAAAGCAGATTAGATTTGTACGATTGATATTGATATCTAACAAATTGGAGACAAAAACAAATTTGGCTACAGTGTCGATGGGGATATGAAACATAATGAATAATTCTTCCAATGTGATATGTAAATGATTTTGTTTTATAATGTGAATTTGATCGAGTTTTATAGTATTAAAGTTGTCAGAAAGATTCAAGAAGACAAGAAGAAAGGAAAAATAGAAATTTGATAGAGACACTCAACTGATTTCGTTCTGTAATTGTGACTAATTGGAATCAATTTGTACTACAGAGAACAAATTGTAATACAGTTGATAGTTACATGTAGCAGCTTTTAAATATTCTCTGAATTTGATCTCTAACAACTTAGCCAGGAAACAAAATTTATAACAGCGTCGATGTGGATGGGAAACAGGAGATGATTCCTGTTTATCAGTCTTTTTAATTATTAATAAATATTTTGATAATTAAATATATTAATACTATTAATACTATTACTACTAATAATAATATTATTGATAAAGAGTCTAATAATAATAAATGATAATAATATGATAATGATAATTTCAATAAATTTAATTAATAACAACGATAATAAAAATGACAATAATTATCTTATTAATGATATTAATAATGATACTAGTTATAATAATATTAATATTATTAATGATAATAATGATATTAATAATAATAATATAACAGCTTGTACATAACATATTATATATATATTTTATATTAAAAATACTAATATCAATAATACAAATATTAATATTAATATTAACAATAATAATAATGAAAGTATTGATAATAATATTAATATAACAATTATATTTAAAACTTGTAATTAAATTTAATATAATACAATTTATTAATTATATCATAATTAATAGAATTTCTATCTATATTCATTTATAAATACTTGTTCATGAATCGTCGGGAATAGTCAAAGGTTAAATGCATATATGAAAACAAATTCAAAATTTTTGAGACTCAACATTACGTATTTTGCTTATATTGTCGAAATCATATAAAGATCAAGTTTAAATTTGGTCGGAAATTTCCGGGTCGTCACAGTACCTACTCGTTAAAGAAATTTCGTCCCGAAATTTGAGTGAGGTTGTCATGGTTAACCATAAAAATGTTTTCATGACAAATATGAGTTGATAAATAGAGCTTTATCATTAATGAGTAATATAGATAAAATGATTCGGTTACTTGAAGCGTATGGATGAAGCTATCACAAAAGAGTGAAATAAGGAAGTAAAGTTTGTCATAACTTTTGACGTAGTCGCGGTTGAATTTCGGAATTCAAGGGATTTAGAAGAAAATCTTGAAAATCTAAAAGATCTGATTCTTCGGAATTAATGGAAATTAAGATCTCTTTAATTAAATGTGATCATCTGTCTCAATTGCTTTGCCTGATATTTTCACTATAAATGAACTTCTTCCGTTCCATTATTTCTCACCACTCCCATTTTCTATACTTTAATTCATACTTTCAAATCATCAGTCAATATGCTTCATCCAGTTTTAATTCTGGATATATTCCTGACTTTCATATCGATCATTCTCCTTTTTCATCTACCACCGGAGGAATCTGTTTACTTCTACTTCACTATTGGGGTTATTGTGTTTATCATACTCCCGTGTCTTTATATTGCTATTCGTATTAATGTACACAGTTTGTGATTTATGTATTGTTTTCGAGTTTCATATCTTCCCTTATGTTTCAGAGTTCTTTGCCTTTTTATTCTCTTCTCGACCTCTAGTAAAACGAGTAACGATCCAGAATTCGTAAGTATGGAGTTTCGAATGAACTTAATGTTCTAAACTAGAAAGAATGTAATAGCACGATTTAATTTGTCAAATTACCAGAATCACTGAGAATAGAACTATCAAGAATATATTTTCTTGATATGTTTAGAAGTTAAGCAGAATGAAAGAGTTATGTAACATTACACATGATGATGGTATGATCTGTGAACCATCATCACATTCCATTAAAAATTCAGCATGACTTACTGTAATATAATCACGTTGGTCGGGCATCATTATATTATACTAAATCATGCTTCAATTCCCAACACTTCTACAGCACTCATTCATAATTTAAACTCAAATTTATAGAAGGATAGAAACTAAAATAGTTTATTTTATGATGTAACATAGATAGCACGAGGAGATAGATAATTTTGGTTGAAAATATTTATGAAAATATCTTCAGAAATATCGAAGATATTTATGATGATATTTTGGGAATTTCTAAGTTCGAAGGTTTATGAAGAAAAATTTTCCGCAAGATTTTAACATGACTTCGGGTAAGGTATTCGTTGAAGGTTTCATTGGATCCGGAATTACCTGGATTCTTTGTATATATAGTATGGTCCTTGTATTTTACCTTGGTCTCATTCAAGGTTAGCTCAATCCGTTTTTCAGTACCAAATTTTCTATCGAGCGTTCCTAACACTCCATTCTTTATCATCAAACTCTTGGCCATTTAGAACATCTATAATTTTGTTGTTTCCTATGCATTTAATGCTACCATATCTGAATCATCAGTTATCAATCCGAGGTGGTTTCAAGAGAATTGTGTTTTTAGATGATTAAATGCTGATGGTAATCGTCAAGATACGAATGATTGTTTAGGATGAAATCAAGTGGCAAACTTATATATCAAAGTTATAATAAGGCTAATCCGAATGAAAGTCGAAGTTGATTTGTTGGAGCTGTGACAAAATTGGCTAATTTTGGAAAGGTATTGTAAAGTTATTTTCGGTAATAATACGCCAATGGATCTGACACAGTTTTGAATTCAAAGTATGACTTTGAAAGATGTAGGAATCTAAAAGTGATGTCTTCTGTTAAATCTTGACTTGGATTTTGATCGGCCAAAATCCGAATTATGAAATTAAATTTGAATATAAATAGTTGTTCTTTGGTGAACGGATACGTATATGTTCGGATTTTAGCAGTATTACTATTGACCGCTGACTCTGAATTGAAGAATGTACAATGTAACTTATTACTGTAAAAACTAAATATTCCTCGGGTATTATCTACCCGGCTACCCGTTAAAATATCTTCACCATTAACAGTTTGTATAAAGGAATTTTTAATTGCAATCTTTATGAAAATATATATACATATATATTTTCTTCAGATGTAATCATGGATTTAATGAGTTGATATGATATTAAACTCATTTGATTTGTCATTAGAACTAGAATACATAATCTCCAAAACTTTAGAGATTATATAATTTCCAAGTAGGACGAAGATAAATGATGTAGATCGATACGTAGAACGATGATTATGCTCGAGGTACAGAATGAGATATTAAGGAGTGTAATGTTGAAACTTAGGTTGTTGGTAGTACTAGTGTGGATGTTGGTGGTACTGTTGGTGTTGATGATGTTGCTGAAGCTGGTAAGTTTTGCACCATAATCTCCAAAGTCACTACTCGAGCGTGAAGCTCGTTGACTTTTTCCATTACTTCAGGATGATTATCGGTTGGGACGAGCGGATGAATATGTTTTAAAATTGTAGACAGAATATAACCGTGTCGAGCTACCCTGGAAATGAGGCTGAAAATGGTGTTTCGGACAGGTTCACCGGTAAGTGCTTCAGGTTCTTTGCCAAGAGGGAAATTTGTTTGATGAAAAGGATCGCGTTCTTCTTGTCTCCATTGGTTAAGTCGACTACGAACCCATTCCCAATTCATCTAAAATTGATGATGGCTAATTGGTTGATCCATTCCGGTTATACTATTTTCGGAGCTCGAGTGGAAATCCATATCGGAATCCGAGGAACTTTAACTGGTTGCAGAATTCATCTTACACGGTTAGATAAAGGATTTTCGATATGAAATGATTCTCGGATATCGGATGATATTCTAATTACATAGAATACCTATATATATATAGAACAAAAGATTTCGTAGATTACGGAGGAATTTACGAAATATGCCAGGCAAAGTTTACAGTAACAGATACGCTAAGATATGAATTTTGTCTATACACTTTTCATGCAATCAATGCAATAAGATGCATCTAGACTAAGAATGATAAGCAAGTGATTCCCTAAGAATGATAAACAGGTAATTTTCGACACGAAAGGATAAGCAAAACTTTTGACATGCAGACACGGTCGAAGTCCAGACTCACTAATGCATCTAAACAACTATCAGTTAGACACACTAATGCAAGACCTGGTTCTCTAAGACCACCGCTCTGATACCACCTGTAGTGACCCGTCCTAATCCACCTGGACGAAGTCTTCAGCAGATGGTCCCATTGCGAGGTACTGACCTCTATATGCCATGAACGACTCCATGTAATATCTTTAAAATGAACAAATGCACAGTGGAAGATTTCTTTCATACCTGAGAATAAACATGCTTTAAAGTGTCAACCAAAAGGTTGGTGAGTTCATAGGTTTATCATAAAACAATAAAATTCATCATGTTGATAGACCACAAGATTTAAATGCTGCATGGTACAAATGGGCCCGAATCCTATACCCACCTGTAATTTACATGCGATATCTTTTAAATACAGTATACATTTCTCGTGTACGAAATCATTTTTCACAAATCTTAGTAACCGTACACATATCTCGTGCACAAAAATAACATACACATAACCTGTGTATAAAAATCATTCTCTCGATACATAACATTCACTTTGCTTTCATAACTTGGCTTGGTAACCGACCTTAACATATAATGCGCATAATAATGTCCCTAAAACAGAACATCTCGTCTGTATAATAATCATATAAACTTCGAAGTACTAAACACCACGCCCACTAGCCCTTCCGTCTAGTGAACATTCTGGGTGGGGGTGTTAAACCCGGTAGCTACCTTTAGGATTCGCGTTAATTAGGCGTGCACTAATTCTCAAAATTAGCGATGTTCCCTAATTCTTAGGTTACCAAGCAATAATAATCAGAAAAAAATATTAATATCAATTGTGGCAATTATCACGTCCACATAATTCAATGGTGGTAATTATCACGTCCACATAATTCATTCGAGGAATGTTTTGCTTGTGTCTATCTCGTCAAACATTTATAAAAACATTTCATGTATTCGCAGTTCAAAATGTATTTCAAAAGAATTTAATAAAGCAGTTGTAAAAATAGCGCATGTATTCTCAGTCCCAAAAATGTAAAGAGTAAAAGGGAATCAAATGAACTCACGATACGATATTTTGTAGTAAAAATATGCATATGACGGAACTGAACAATGCAGGGTTGGCTTTGGATTCACGAACCTATATCATTTATATATATATATATATATATATATATATATATATATATATATATATATATATACCAAAAATGTAAAGAGTAAAAGGGAATCAAATGAACTCACGATACGATATTTTGTAGTAAAAATATGCATATGACGGAACTGAACAATGCAGGGTTGGCTTCGGATTCACGAACCTATATCATTTATATATATATATATATATATATATATATATATATATATATATATATATATATATATATATATATATATATATATATATTAACATATGTGCTGGTAATCGAACAAATTTATATATTATTAGTGATTTAATTGTTATTTTAATGATATGTTTCCTTAATAACCTTATTAATTATATTTATAAAAAATATATTAATATCATTATGTTAGATGTAGTAAATATAGTTTTATATAACTAACAGTTATTTAATAAAATAATATTGATAATAATAAATAAAAAGGTGTTATATTTAATAATAATAATAATAGTAATAATAACAAAAAAATGATAGTTTTTATAAAAAAATGATCCTTTTAATGATAATGATAAAAATGACAACTTTAATAAAAATAATACTTTTAATATAAATGTTAATTTTAATAATAATGAATATTAATAATAATAACTATAAAAATAATGATGTTACTAATAATAATAATGATACTAATATTTATCTTAATATAAATAATGATAGTGTTAATAATAATACTTATAATAATAATAATAATAATAATAATAATAATAATAATAATAATAATAATAATAATAATAATAATAATAATAATAATAATAATAATAATAATAATAATAATAATAAAGGTAATAGTAATACTACCTCAAAGAAGTAGTTCTTAAAAAAAAATGCTCAAATCCGGGTTTGAACCTACGACCTCCCGCTAATCCAATAACACCACAAACCATTCCTCTATTTCTTATTTTCTGATAATAACCATACTTAAATTTGTTTATTCCTGTTAACAGTTCCTTCTTCTTCTTCTTTTTCATAAAAAAAGATACTACAACTTAGGATCGAACCTGAGACCTCTCGTTTATCAACACAACACCCAACCATCCATCTGTTTTCCCTTTTCTGTTAAACCACAACTTTGATTTTATTTATACGTTAATTCAGTTTCTTCATCTTTATTGTTCTTATTATTATATTCAACATCATGTGGTCAATATCATAATTCAACCCTAATCATCATGACATCATACAACCTCATCGCTTATTACGATCATAGTCATCGTGATCTAATCTTCACCAACATAAACAATTTCTGTTATCCCTTAAATCAAGTATGTGTTGGGTGTTGTCATCGACAGGAATCAATAAGTAGAAAATGGCCCATTCGTTCAAAAAGGTTTACTAGCCTGTCCAAGATTATTACTAAACCCAACAGCAAAAACCCATTTAACCTTGGTGCTTTATAAAATTCTGCCACAATAGAAAAAGTGCTTTAACAAAAAGGAAAACATTGCCCAAGTTTTTTAATCTGTTTCGGATGATGCTGAGTCACGAAGGGAAAAACAGAAAAGGAATAAAAGGCAAGTTGCAGCCCACTTTAAAAAGCTAATTCGACCAGCTGTATCCTTCAAGGGATTTCGGTTCTTTTCTTCATTTAAATAGTCAAGTAGTGGAATGAATTTGGGGCTTTAAATTGGTATTTTCGGCCAAAAAAAAAAAATATAACACCCTTTTATAATTGGCATTCGAAGTGGAAGCAGGGAATAAATACGTACTCCTCATCATCAATTGTTGCATTACCCTCATGAACATGCGAGAATTCTTCAAGGTAATTTTATTGAACGTCTCTTTTTGGAACCCCCTTGTTGACCACGATGTCCTCTTGTCCCACAAGATAAATTTGATGATGCTCTATAAATTATTATTGTACTCTAAGTTGACAATTCATTAACTTATAAACATATTATCTCATTATCCTTTCTGTAGTTGTCTGATATTTACATGGGTTTCGAAGGAAAAAAAAATAAACATGAGCTGTAGAAGAAAAGGTAAATCAAATGGGTTTGGTGGTTGTTGATCGAAACCAGAAGAAAGAGAGGGAGCGAGAGACGTAGAGAAATATGATTTGAAGGTGGCGATTTATGTGATTTCGTGATGTAGTGGTTCAACAGAAACTGAATAGGAAGAAACACAAAGGAAAGTTTAATGGTTATGGTTGTGTTTTGTTGTGGTTTAACCGAATAGCAGTAGAAGAAAATAAAAAGGTATGTGCTTATCATTTATGTATGTGTATGTATATATATATATATATATATATATATATATATATATATATATATATATATATATATATATATATATATATGTCTTTATAGAGAAAAAGATTGAGAGTGAGAGTGAATTGATGGCGAGAATGTTGGTGAATCCTGTTCTCTTCGTTTATATTTGCATGTATATATCTAGGGATATAAACAAAAGTAGATAGTGATAGATATGGATGGCTAACAAAAAGTGGATTCATCATGTAGATAGTTGATTGATTTGTAGCAAATGAAGGACGTCGACAGAAATATTCGATCAGGAAGAAGTTGAAGAGAAATAATAAAAGCAGATTGGATTTGTACGATTGATATTGATATCTAACAAACTGGAGACAGAAACAAATTTGGTTACAGTGTCGATGGGGATATGAAACAGAATGAATAATTCTTCCAATGTGATATGTAAATGATTTTGTTTTATAATGTGAATTTGATCGAGTTTTATAGTATTAAAGTTGTCAGAAAGATTCAAGGAGACAAGAAGAAAGGAAAAATAGAAATTTGATAGAGACACTCAACTGATTTCGTTCTGTAATTGTGATTAATTGGAATCAATTTGTACTACAGAGAACAAATTGTAATACAGTTGATAGTTACATGTAGCAGCTTTTAAATATTCTCTGGATTTGATCTCTAACAACTTAGCCAGGAAACAAAATTTACAACGGCGTCGATGTGGATGGGAAACAGGAGAAGATTCCTGTTTATCAGTCTTTTTAATTATTAATAAATATTTTGATAATTAAATATATTAATACTATTACTACTAATAATAATATTATTGATAAAGAGTCTAATAATAATAAATGATAATAATATGATAATGATAATTTTAATAAATTTAATTAATAACAACAATAATAAAAATGACAATAATAATCTTATTAATGATATTAATAATGATACTAGTTATAATAATATTAATATTATTAATGATATTAATGATATTAATAATAATAATATAACAGCTTGTACATAACATATTATATATATATATATTTTATATTAGAAATAATAATATCATTAATACAAATATTAATATTAATATTAACAATAATAATAATGAAAGTATTGATAATAATATTAATATAACAATTATATTTAAAACTTGTAATTAAATTTAATATAATACAATTTATTAATTATATCATAATTAATAGAATTTCTATCTATATTCATTTATAAATACTTGTTCATGAATCGTCGGGAATAGTCAAAGGTTAAATGCATATATGAAAACAAATTCAAAATTTTTGAGACTCAACATTACAGATTTTGCTTATAGTGTCGAAATCATATAAAGATCAAGTTTAAATTTGGTCGAAAATTTCTGGGTCGTCACAGTGTTTGGCACCAGCCGGGCCTGAGGAGGCTGGGGACTCGTAACCGGGCCTGAGGAGGTTAGAGTTCGTGTGAGGTCAACCGGGCCTGAGGAGGTTGGGTCCAAGGACTACCGATTGTGGAGTATAGTATTGAATGACGCATCCCCTGCGTTCGGATAACTATGCTGTGAATCGTGTAGTAAGGACTATCGGTAGACTCTAGCTCGATCAACTAGGAGTCGTGTGCTCGTACAAGCCGCCGATCCTCATATTATCTTTATGTTGTATGCTAGTTGGTTGTTAGCATCTTAGTGATATTGTTCGCATGTGTAGTGCTTATACGATATCTGTAGATAGATTCCATTCACTTAGCGTTATGCTAATCCCCAACATTTCCACCCTTGCAGGTTTAAGTTCTGCTAGTTTGGATGGTTACTAGTGTTGAAGACATGTTTGACGTGTGAACTCTGATGTGGACTTTTGCAACATGTATTTTGTAATAAGTAACACTGTCGTGTAAACTTAAACTTAATTATGTGGATTTATGATGTGATGTATTTAATGTTGTGATTTTAATATAAAAGTCTTCCGCTGTGTTTTTAAAATAAAATGGTCGGTGTTACAAGTTGGTATCAGAGCATAGGTTTGGCAGCAAGTACATGCGTGTATATTGTTCCCAAACCTTGTGACTAGTCAAACATGTCAATGAGATAGGGGTTAAGTGAATGTAGGATTTGTGTGCGAGTTAGTTGTTATTGAACTAACTGATATCCACTAAGCTTTTGTGTGAGTTGTTTTGTAGCATAGGTATGGTTGATAGAAACGCAACTGGCCCATCCAACCCCGGAACATTTAGAGCACCAGAAGAGGGTGTTGAGTTGGATGAGAATCATAATAGTTACATCCTTCAGTTAGAAAGCAAGCTAAAAGAGGCTGAAGACAAAATTAATGAGCTTGAATTGGCGAGGCATTCTGGAAATGATGATACACCACCTGGATTCCTGATAGTGCTTCAAATGAACATATAATTAGGCACAATATCTTTCCAATATGTAAAGCTTTTAGTTACAATTATTCTATTTTTATGTAATATTCGTTTAAATAAATAAGTGTGAAGACAAAAGAAGAAAACGACGATTTGAAGACGCAAATGACCAAAAAGCTCAAATGTACAAGATATAATTCAAGTGGTTCAATTTATTGACGAGAAACGTCTAAAAATTACAAGAGTACAAGCCGCGGAATGCAAAGTACAAGATATCTACGCGTACGAAAGGACGTTCGAAAATCCGGAACAGAGACATGAACCGAGCATCAACGCGCGAGTCAATGTAACTAAAATTACAAGTCAACTATGCACAAGAATATAATATAATATATATATATATATATATATATATATATATATATATATATATATATATATATATATATATATATATATATATAATTAATATAAATTATATAAATTATATAAATTATATACATATTTAAATAAAACGTCGGCAAACTAGAAAACAAAAGCATATGAGCTGGATCAGAGGGCCATGCGATCGCATGGCCAGAAGGCACAAAATCCATGCAATTGCATGGAGGTCAGAACCTGGCCAAGTGCTATAAAAGGCGACGTTTTCAGCGAATTATGTACACTCTCTTTTCATTTTTCTTCCTTCTGTAAACATAAATATATATTTATAATTTTAATTTAAGTTAATTTTAATAAAAAAGTTATGGTTTAGTTGGGTTAGTGTAAGAAATGTTTTACGGGTTTTAAAGTCAGAACTCTGTCCGTGTAATGCTACGCGATAAATAATCACTGTAAGCTATGTTCTTCCTTTTTAAATTAATGTCTCGTAACTAAGTTATTATTATGCTTATTTGAGCCGAATTAATCATGATGTTGGGCTAAATATTAAGACGGGGTTGTTGGATTTTGTACCATAATTGGGTTTGGACAAAAGACCGACACTTGTGAACATTGGACTATGGACTATTAATAGATGGGGGGTATTGTCTAATTGAATGACAACTCATTGCAATCTGTCGAACCTATCTTCAAATTAGTTAATCTAATAACTATTAAATGATTATGCATGTCCTATTTAGTGACGTTTATACGACATCTTTTACAAATCATTTAATTTAATCAATTGGATTGGGTAATTTATTATTCATTATGGCCAAGTGAATAAATTAATGTATCATGGACTAATTATAACAGGGGTGGATTACATACAAGGGTAATTTGTGTAATTGTTAACAAAGTATTAAAACCTTGGATTATATGCAGTCGATAATGAAATGTCCCGTTCTTATTGATTAAAAACGTTCCATATTAATTGATTTCGTTGCGAGGTTTTGACCTCTATATGAGACGTTTTTCAAAGACTGCATTCATTTTAAAACAAACCATA
The DNA here is from genome assembly GCF_046630445.1 of Rutidosis leptorrhynchoides. NCBI lineage: Eukaryota > Viridiplantae > Streptophyta > Magnoliopsida > Asterales > Asteraceae > Rutidosis > Rutidosis leptorrhynchoides. The sequence continues at coordinate 96,804,625 of NC_092338.1, read as the reverse complement.
ACCTTTATTTCATCAATAAAGGTTTAAAAAGCTTTACGTAGATTATCAAATAATGATAATCTAAAATATCCTATTTACACACGAACATTACATAATGGTTTACAATACAAATATGTTACAACAAAATAAGTTTCTTGAATGCAGTTTTTACACAATATCATACAAGCATGGACTCCAAATCTCATCCTTATTTAAGTATGCGACAGCGGAAGCTCTTAATAATCACCTGAGAATAAACATGCTTAAAACGTCAACAAAAATGTTGGTGAGTTATAGGTTTAACCTATATATATCAAATCATAATAATAGACCACAAGATTTTATATTTCAATACACATCCCATACATAGAGATAAAAATCATTCATATGGTGAACACCTGGTAACCGACATTAACAAGATGCATATATAAGAATATCCCCATCATTCCGGGACACCCTTCGGATATGATATAAATTTCGAAGTACTAAAGCATCCGGTACTTTCGATGGGGTTTGTTAGGCCCAATAGATCTATCTTTAGGATTCGCGTCAATTAGGGTGTCTGTTCCCTAATTCTTAGATTACCAGACTTAATAAAAAGGGGCATATTCGATTTCGATAATTCAACCATAGAATGTAGTTTCACGTACTTGTGTCTATTTTGTAAATCATTTATAAAACCTGCATGTATTCTCATCCCAAAAATATTAGATTTTAAAAGTGGGACTATAACTCACTTTCACAGATTTTTACTTCGTCGGAAAGTAAGACTTGGCCACTGGTTGATTCACGAACCTATAACAATATATACATATATATCAAAGTATGTTCAAAATATATTTACAACACTTTTAATATATTTTGATGTTTTAAGTTTATTAAGTCAGCTGTCCTCGTTAGTAACCTACAACTAGTTGTCCACAGTTAGATGTACAGAAATAAATCGATAAATATTATCTTGAATCAATCCACGACCCAGTGTATACGTATCTCAGTATTGATCACAACTCAAACTATATATATTTTGGAATCAACCTCAACCCTGTATAGCTAACTCCAACATTCACATATAGAGTGTCTATGGTTGTTCCGAAATATATATAGATGTGTCGACATGATAGGTCGAAACATTGTATACGTGTCTATGGTATCTCAAGATTACATAATATACAATACAAGTTGATTAAGTTATGGTTGGAATAGATTTGTTACCAATTTTCACGTAGCTAAAATGAGAAAAATTATCCAATCTTGTTTTACCCATAACTTCTTCATTTTAAATCCGTTTTGAGTGAATCAAATTGCTATGGTTTCATATTGAACTCTATTTTATGAATCTAAACAGAAAAAGTATAGATTTATAGTCGGAAAAATAAGTTACACGTCATTTTTGTAAAGGTAGTCATTTCAGTCGAAAGAACGACGTCTAGATGACCATTTTAGAAAACATACTTCCACTTTGAGTTTAACCATAATTTTTGGATATAGTTTCATGTTCATAATAAAAATAATTTTCTCAGAATAACAACTTTTAAATAAAAGTTTATCATAGTTTTTAATTAACTAACCCAAAACAGCCCGCGGTGTTACTACGACGGCGTAAATCCGGTTTTACAATGTTTTTCGTGTTTCCAGGTTTTAAATCATTAAGTTAGCATATCATATAGATATAGAACATGTGTTTAGTTGATTTTAAAAGTCAAGTTAGAAGGATTAACTTTTGTTTGCGAACAAGTTTAGAATTAACTAAACTATGTTCTAGTGATTACAAGTTTAAACCTTCGAATAAGATAGCTTTATATGTATGAATCGAATGATTTTATGAACATCATTACTACCTTAAGTTCCTTGGATAAACCTAATGGAAAAGAGAAAAATGGATCTAGCTTCAACGGATCCTTGGATGGCTCGAAGTTCTTGAAGCAGAATAATGACACGAAAACAAGTTCAAGTAAGATCATCACTTGAAATAAGATTGTTATAGTTATAGAAATTGAACCAAAGTTTGAATATGATTATTACCTTGTATTAGAATGATAACCTACTGTAAGAAACAAAGATTTCTTGAGGTTGGATGATCACCTTACAAGATTGGAAGTGAGCTAGCAAACTTGAAAGTATTCTTGATTTTATGTAACTAGAACTTGTAGAATTTATGAAGAACACTTAGAACTTGAAGATAGAACTTGAAAGAGATCAATTAGATGAAGAAAATTGAAGAATGAAAGTGTTTGTAAGTTTTTTTGGTCGTTGGTGTATGGATTAGATATAAAGGATATGTAATTTTGTTTTCATGTAAATAAGTCATGAATGATTACTCATATTTTTGTAATTTTATGAGATATTTCATGCTAGTTGCCAAATGATGGTTCCCACATGTGTTAGGTGACTCACATAGGCTGCTAAGAGCTGATCATTGGAGTGTATATACCAATAGTACATACATCTAAAAGCTGTGTATTGTACGAGTACGAATACGGGTGCATACGAGTAGAATTGTTGATGAAACTGAACGAGGATGTAATTGTAAGCATTTTTGTTAAGTAGAAGTATTTTGATAAGTGTATTGAAGTCTTTCAAAAGTGTATAAATACATATTAAAACACTACATGTATATACATTTTAACTGAGTCGTTAAGTCATCGTTAGTCGTTACATGTAAGTGTTGTTTTGAAACCTTTAGGTTAACGATCTTGTTAAATGTTGTTAACCCAATGTTTATAATATCAAATGAGATTTTAAATTATTATATTATCATGATATTATCATGTATGAATATCTCTTAATATGATATATATACATTAAATGTCTTTACAACGATAATCGTTACATATATGTCTCGTTTAAAAATCATTAAGTTAGTAGTCTTGTTTTTACATATGTAGTTCATTGTTAATATACTTAATGATATGTTTACTTATCATAGTATCATGTTAACTATATATATATATATATATATATATATATATATATATATATATATATATATATATATATATATATATATATATATATATATATATATATCCATATATATGTCATCATATAGTTTTTACAAGTTTTAATGTTCGTGAATCACCGGTCAACTTGGGTGGTCAATTGTCTATATGAAACATATTTAAATTAATCAAGTCTTAACAAGTTTGATTGCTTAACATGTTGCAAACATTTAATCATGTAAATATCAATCTCAATTAATATATATAAACATGGAAAAGTTCGGGTTACTACAGTACCTACCCGTTAAATAAATTCCGTCCCGAAATTTTAAGCTGTTGAAGGTGTTGACGAATCTTCTGGAAATAGATGCGAGTATTTCTTCTTCATCTGATCTTCACGCTCCCAGGTGAACTCGGGTCCTCTACGAGCATTCCATCAAACCTTAACAATTGGTATCTTGTTTTGCTTAAGTCTTTTAACCTCACGATCCATTATTTCGACGGGTTCTTCGATGAATTGGAGTTTTTCGTTGATTTGGATTTCATCTAACGGAATAGTGAGATATTCTTTAGCAAAAAATTTCTTCAAATTCGAGACGTGTAAAGTGTTATGTACAGCCGCGAGTTGTTGAGGTAACTCAAGTCGGTAAGCTACTGGTCCGACACGATCAATAATCTTGAATGGTCCAATATACCTTGGATTTAATTTCCCTCGTTTACCAAATCGAACAACGCCTTTCCAAGGTGCAACTTTAAGCATGACCATCTCTCCAATTTCAAATTCTATATCTTTTCTTTTAATGTCAGCGTAGCTCTTTTGTCGACTTTGGGCGGTTTTCAACCGTTGTTGAATTTGGATGATCTTCTCGGTAGTTTCTTGTATAATCTCCGGACCCGTAATCTGTCTATCCCCCACTTCACTCCAACAAATCGAAGACCTGCATTTTCTACCATAAAGTGCTTCAAACGGCGCCATCTCAATGCTTGAATGGTAGCTGTTGTTGTAGGAAAATTCTGCTAACGGTAGATGTCGATCCCAACTATTTCCGAAATCAATAACACATGCTCGTAGCATGTCTTCAAGCGTTTGTATCGTCCTTTCGCTCTGCCCATCAGTTTGTAGATGATAGGCAGTACTCATGTCTAGACGAGTTCCTAATGCTTGCTGTAATGTCTGCCAGAATCTTGAAATAAATCTGCCATCCCTATCAGAGATAATAGAGATTGGTATTCCATGTCTGGAGACGACTTCCTTCAAATACAGTCGTGCTAACTTCTCCATCTTGTCATCTTCTCTTATTGGCAGGAAGTGTGCTGATTTGGTGAGACGATCAACTATTACCCAAATAGTATCAAAACCACTTGCAGTCCTTGGCAATTTAGTGATGAAATCCATGGTAATGTTTTCCCATTTCCATTCCGGGATTTCGGGTTGTTGAAGTAGACCTGATGGTTTCTGATGCTCAACTTTGACCTTAGAACACGTCAAACATTCTCCTACGTATTTAGCAACATCGACTTTCATACCCAGCCACCAAAAATGTTTCTTGAGATCCTTGTACATCTTCCCCGTTCCAGGATGTATTGAGTATCTGGTTTTATGAGCTTCTCTAAGTACCATTTCTCTCATATCTCCAAATTTTGGTACCCAAATCCTTTCAGCCCTATACCGGGTTCCGTCTTCCCGAATATTAAGATGCTTCTCCGATCCTTTGGGTATTTCATCCCTTAAATTTCCCTCTTTTAAAACTCCTTGTTGCGCCTCCTTTATTTGAGTAGTAAGGTTATTATGAATCATTATATTCATAGATTTTACTCGAATGGGTTCTCTGTCCTTCCTGCTCAAGGCATCGGCTACCACATTTGCCTTCCCCGGGTGGTAACGAATCTCAAAGTCGTAATCATTCAACAATTCAATCCACCTACGCTGCCTCATATTCAGTTGTTTCTGATTAAATATGTGTTGAAGACTTTTGTGGTCAGTATATATAATACTTTTGACCCCATATAAGTAGTGCCTCCAAGTCTTTAATGCAAAAACAACCGCGCCTAATTCCAAATCTTGCGTCGTATAATTTTGTTCGTGAATCTTCAATTGTCTAGACGCATAAGCAATCACCTTCGTTCGTTGCATTAATACACAATCGAGACCTTGCTTTGATGCGTCACAATAAATCACAAAATCATCATTCCCTTCAGGCAATGACAATATAGGTGCCGTAGTTAGCTTTTTCTTCAATAACTGAAACGCTTTCTCTTGTTCATCATTCCATTCAAATTTCTTCCCTTTATGCGTTAATGCAGTCAAGGGTTTTTCTATTCTGGAAAAGTCTTGGATGAACCTTCTGTAGTAACCAGCTAGTCCTAAAAACTGGCGTATGTGTTTCGGAGTTTTCGGGGTTTCCCACTTTTCAACAGTTTCTATCTTTGCTGGATCCACCTTAATACCTTCTTTGTTCACTATGTGACCGAGGAATTGAACTTCTTCCAATCAAAATGCACACTTTGAAAACTTAGCGTACAATTCTTCCTTCGTCAATACTTCTAACACCTTTCTCAAATGTTCACCGTGTTCTTGGTCATTCTTTGAGTAAATAAGTATGTCATCAATGAAAACAATGACAAACTTGTCAAGGTATGGTCCACACACTCTGTTCATAAGGTCCATGAACACAGCTGGTGCATTAGTTAAACCAAACGGCATGACCATAAACTCGTAATGACCGTAACGTGTTCTGAAAGCAGTCTTTGGAATATCATCTTCTTTCACCAGCATTTGATGATACCCGGAACGTAAGTCAATCTTTGAATAAACAGACGAGCCTTGTAGTTGATCAAATAAGTCGTCGATTCTCGGTAGTGGGTAGCGGTTCTTGATGGTAAGTTTGTTTAACTCTCGGTAGTCGATACACAACCTGAATGTACCATCTTTCTTCTTGACAAACAAAACAGGAGCTCCCCACAGTGATGTGCTTGGTCGAATGAAACCACGCTCTAAAAGTTCTTGTAATTGGCTTTGCAGTTCTTTCATCTCGCTGGGTGCGAGTCTGTAAGGAGCACGAGCTATTGGTGCAGCTCCTGGTACAAGATCTATTTGAAATTCAACGGATTGATGTGGGGGTAATCCCGGTAATTCTTTCGGAAATACATCGGGAAATTCTTTTGCAATGGGAACATCATTGATGCTCTTTTCTTCAGTTTGTACTTTCTCGACGTGTGCTAGAACAGCATAGCAACCTTTTCTTATTAGTTTTTGTGCCTTCAAATTACTAATAAGATGTAGCTTCGTGTTGCCCTTTTCTCCGTACACCATTAAGGGTTTTCCTTTTTCTCGTATAATGCGAATTGCATTTTTGTAACAAACGATCTCTGCTTTCACTTCTTTCAACCAGTCCATACCGATTATCACATCAAAACTCCCTAACTCTACTGGTATCAAATCAATCTTAAATGTTTCGCTAACCAGTTTAATTTCTCGATTCCGACATATATTATCTGCTGAAATTAATTTACCATTTGCTAATTCGAGTAAAAATTTACTATCCAAAGGCGTCAATGGACAACTTAATTTAGCACAAAAATCTCTACTCATATAGCTTCTATCTGCACCCGAATCAAATAAAATGTAAGCAGATTTATTGTCAATAAGAAACGTACCCGTAACAAGCTCCGGGTCTTCTTGTGCCTCTGCCGCATTAATATTGAAAACTCTTCCGCGGCCTTGTCCATTCGTGTTCTCCTGGTTCGGGCAATTTCTAATAATGTGGCCCGATTTTCCACATTTATAACAAACTACATTGGCATAACTTGCTCCGAAACTACTTGCTCCGCCATTACTCGTTCCGACACCATTTGTTCCTTTCGTTCTATTAACCCCTGGTCCGTAGACCTCACACTTCGCCGCGCTATGACCATTTCTTTTACACTTGTTGCAAAATTTGGTGCAGAACCCCGAGTGATACTTTTCACACCTTTGGCATAGCTGCTTCTGATTGTTGTTGTTGTTGCGGTTATTATTGTTGTTGGGATGATTGTTGTAGTTGCTGCTGTTGTTGTTGTTGTTGTTGTTGTTGTTGGGCCGTTTGTTGTAGTTGCGATTGATGTTGCGATTGTTGGGATAATTGTTGCGATTATTGTTGTAATTGCTGTTGTTGTTGTATTGGTGATTCTTATCACCGTTTTCCTCTTACTTTCTTTTGACTTGCTTCACATTGGCCTCTTCAGCAGTCTGTTCTTTAATTCTTTCTTCAATCTGGTTCACTAGTTTGTGAGCCATTTTACATGCCTGTTGTATGGAGGCGGGCTCGTGTGAACTTATATCTTCTTGGATTCTTTCCGGTAATCCTTTCACAAATGCGTCGATCTTCTCTTCCTCATCTTCGAATGCTCCCGGACACAATAGGCACAATTCTGTGAATCGTCTTTCGTACGTGGTAATATCAAATCCTTGGGTTCGTAACCCTCTAAGTTCTGTCTTGAGCTTATTGACCTCGGTTCTGGGACGGTACTTCTCGTTCATCAAGTGCTTGAATGCTGACCACGGTAGTGCGTACGCATCGTCTTGTCCCACTTGCTCTAGATAGGTATTCCACCATGTTAATGCAGAACCTGTGAAGGTATGCGTAGCGTACTTCACTTTGTCCTCTTCAGTACACTTACTTATGGCAAACACCGATTCGACCTTCTCGGTCCACCGTTTCAATCCGATCGGTCCTTCGGTTCTATCAAATTCTAAAGGTTTGCAGGCAGTGAATTCTTTGTAGGTGCATCCTACACGATTTCCTGTACTGCTAGATCCAAGGTTATTGTTGGTATGTAGCGCAGCCTGTACTGCGGCTATGTTTGAAGCTAGAAAAGTACGGAATTCCTCTTCATTCATATTCACGGTGTGTTGAGTAGTCGGTGCCATTTCCTTCAAAATAGTCAAATGGAACAAGTTAATCATACAGAATATTAAGAGTAGTTAATAGTATTTCGTAGTATAATATGAACTCATTTATAAAAGCTTTTTCTTCATATTAGCGTTTTATAAGTTTAAATTCGGGTAGTACCTACCCGTTAAGTTCATACTTAGTAGCTAATATACAATTCAACTACTACAATTCTATATGAAAAACTGATTATAATAATATTTCGCGTTCAAACTTTTACACAATATTTTACAAACTTACAATACCGCTTATTTTACATATAGCATGAAATATAGCACACAATAAATTTGATACAAGATGGTTGTGAAAATAATTCTAGCTAGTACACAAGTCGTTCAGCAAAGGCAATAAAGACACGTAATTCATACGTCCAGAAACAAGTCATGCATTCTGGTTTTACTAGGATTACTTCCCATCCTTGATCTTGTGGAACATAACCGTTATGGCCGTTGATAAGACAGCGTGTTGTAACGTCGTCAAAGGGACGAGGGTTACGTAATGTCCAACAGTCCCATAACAATCTAAAAACCTCATTTCTTACCACAATTACCGACTCCGTCACTTGTGGGAACGTTTTGTTTAATAGTTGTAGCCCGATGTTCTTGTTCTCACTTTGGTGAGAAGCGAACATTACTAATCCGTAAGCATAACATGCTTCTTTATGTTGCATGTTAGCCGCTTTTTCTAAATCACGAAGTCCAATATTCGGATATATTGAGTCAAAATAATTTCTTAACCCATTGCGTAAAATAGCATTTGGGTTCCCCGCAATATATGCGTCAAAGTAAACACATCGTAACTTATGGATTTCCCAATGTGATATCCCCCATCTTTCGAACGAAAGCCTTTTATAAACCAAGGCATTCTTGGAACGTTCTTCAAATGTCTTACAAACTGATCTCGCCTTAAATAGTTGTGCCGAAGAATTCTGACCGACTCTAGACAAGATTTCATCAATCATGTCTCCGGGTAGGTCTCTTAAAATACTGGGTTGTCTATCCATTTTGTGTTTTTATACTGTAAAATAGACAAGAGTTAGATTCATAAAAAAAAATACTTATTAATACAAGCAATTTTTACATATATCATAAAGCATAAGCACACTATATTACATATATTACACCACACGAATACAACTATCTTATTCTGACTCGCTTGTTTCTTCTTCTTCGGTTTTGGTTCGTTTTGCCAAGTTTCTAGGGATATATGATGTTCCCCTAATATGATCCGTCATTTTCCACATTGGTTTAGAAAAACCTGGTGGTTTAGAGGTTCCCGGGTCATTGCTACAACTTAAGGACTTCGGGGGTTGACGATACATATAAAGTTCATCGGGGTTGGAATTAGATTTCTCTATTTTTATGCCCTTTCCCTTATTAGTTTCTTTTGCCTTTTTAAATTCAGTTGGGGTAATTTCTATAACATCATCGGAATTCTCGTCGGAATCCGATTCATCGGAGAATTGGTAATCCTCCCAATATTTTGCTTCCTTGGCGGAAACACCATTGACCATAATTAACCTTGGTCGGTTGGTTGAGGATTTTCTTTTACTTAATCGTTTTATTATTTCCCCAACCGGTTCTATTTCTTCATCCGGTTCCGATTCTTCTTCCGGTTCCGATTCTTCTTCCGGTTCCGACTCTTCTTCCGGTTCCTCTTCGGGAACTTGTGAATCAGTCCACGAATCATTCCAATTTACATTTGACTCTTCATTATTATTAGGTGAGTCAATGGGACTTGTTCTAGAGGTAGACATCTATCACATAATATCAAACGCGTTAAGAGATTAATATATCACATAATATTCACATGTTAAAAATATATAGTTTCCAACAAAATTTGTTAAGCAATCATTTTTCAAATAAACACGGTCGAAGTCCAGACTCACTAATGCAACCTAACAAACTCGATAAGACACACTAATGCAAAATTCTGGTTCTCTAAGACCAACGCTCGGATACCAACTGAAATGTCCCGTTCTTATTGATTAAAAACGTTCCATATTAATTGATTTCGTTGCGAGGTTTTGACCTCTATATGAGACGTTTTTCAAAGACTGCATTCATTTTAAAACAAACCATAACCTTTATTTCATCAATAAAGGTTTAAAAAGCTTTACGTAGATTATCAAATAATGATAATCTAAAATATCCTGTTTACACACGACCATTACATAATGGTTTACAATACAAATATGTTACAACAAAATAAGTTTCTTGAATGCAGTTTTTACACAATATCATACAAGCATGGACTCCAAATCTCATCCTTATTTAAGTATGCGGCAGCGGAAGCTCTTAATAATCACCTGAGAATAAACATGCTTAAAACGTCAACAAAAATGTTGGTGAGTTATAGGTTTAACCTATATATATCAAATCATAATAATAGACCACAAGATTTCATATTTCAATACACATCCCATACATAGAGATAAAAATCATTCATATGGTGAACACCTGGTAACCGACATTAACAAGATGCATATATAAGAATATCCCCATCATTCCGGGACACCCTTCGGATATGATATAAATTTTGAATTACTAAAGCATCCGGTATTTTGGATGGGGTTTGTTAGGCCCAATAGATCTATCTTTAGGATTCGCGTCAATTAGGGTGTCTGTTCCCTAATTCTTAGATTACCAGACTTAATAAAAAGGGGCATATTCGATTTCGATAATTCAACCATAGAATGTAGTTTCACGTACTTGTGTCTATTTTGTAAATCATTTATAAAACCTGCATGTATTCTCATCCCAAAAATATTAGATTTTAAAAGTGGAACTATAACTCACTTTCACAGATTTTTACTTCGTCGGGAAGTAAGACTTGGCCACTGGTTGATTCACGAACCTATAACAATATATACATATATATCAAAGTATGTTCAAAATATATTTACAACACTTTTAATATATTTTGATGTTTTAAGTTTATTAAGTCAGCTGTCCTCGTTAGTAACCTACAACTAGTTGTCCACAGTTAGATGTACAGAAATAAATCGATAAATATTATTTTGAATCAATCCACGACCCAGTGTATACGTATCTCAGTATTGATCACAACTCAAACTATATATATTTCGGAATCAACCTCAACCCTGTATAGCTAACTCCAACATTCACATATAGAGTGTCTATGGTTGTTCCGAAATATATATAGATGTGTCGACATGATAGGTCGAAACATTGTATACGTGTCTATGGTATCTCAAGATTACATAATATACAATACAAGTTGATTAAGTTATGGTTGGAATAGATTTGTTACCAATTTTCACGTAGCTAAAATGAGAAAAATTATCCAATCTTGTTTTACCCATAACTTCTTCATTTTAAATCCGTTTTGAGTGAATCAAATTGCTATGGTTTCATATCAAACTCTATTTTATGAATCTAAACAGAAAAAGTATAGGTTTATAGTCAGAAAAATAAGTTACTTTGAGTTTAACCATAATTTTTGGATATAGTTTCATGTTCATAATAAAAATAATTTTCTCAGAATAACAACTTTTAAATCAAAGTTTATCATAGTTTTTAATTAACTAACCCAAAACAGCCCGCGGTGTTACTACGACGGCGTAAATCCGGTTTTACGGTGTTTTTCGTGTTTCTAGGTTTTAAATCATTAAGTTAGCATATCATATAGATATAGAACATGTGTTTAGTTGATTTTAAAAGTCAAGTTAGAAGGATTAACTTTTGTTTGCGAACAAGTTTAGAATTAACTAAACTATGTTCTAGTGATTACAAGTTTAAACCTTCGAATAAGATAGCTTTATATGTATGAATCGAATGATGTTATGAACATCATTACTACCTTAAGTTCCTTGGATAAACCTACTGGAAAAGAGAAAAATGGATCTAGCTTCAACAGATCCTTGGATGGCTCGAAGTTCTTGAAGCAGAATCATGACACGAAAACAAGTTCAAGTAAGATCATCACTTGAAATAAGATTGTTATAGTTATAGAAATTGAACCAAAGTTTGAATATGATTATTACCTTGTATTAGAATGATAACCTACTGTAAGAAACAAAGATTTCTTGAGGTTGGATGATCACCTTACAAGATTGGAAGTGAGCTAGCAAACTTGAAAGTACTCTTGATTTTATGTAACTAGAACTTGTAGAATTTATGAAGAACACTTAGAACTTGAAGATAGAACTTGAGAGAGATCAATTAGATGAAGAAAATTGAAGAATGAAAGTGTTTGTAGGTGTTTTTGGTCATTGGTGTATGGATTAGATATAAAGGATATGTAATTTTGTTTTCATGTAAATAAGTCATGAATGATTACTCATATTTTTGTAATTTTATGAGATATTTCATGCTAGTTGCCAAATGATGGTTCCCACATGTGTTAGGTGACTCACATAGGCTGCTAAGAGCTGATCATTGGAGTGTATATACCAATAGTACATACATCTAAAAGCTGTGTATTGTACGAGTACGAATACGGGTGCATACGAGTAGAATTGTTGATGAAACTGAACGAGGATGTAATTGTAAGAATTTTTGTTAAGTAGAAGTATTTTGATAAGTGTATTGAAGTCTTTCAAAAGTGTATAAATACATATTAAAACACTACATGTATATACATTTTAACTGAGTTGTTAAGTCATCGTTAGTCGTTACATGTAAGTGTTGTTTTGAAACCTTTAGGTTAACGATCTTGTTAAATGTTGTTAACCCAATGTTTATAATATCAAATGAGATTTTAAATTATTATATTATCATGATATTATCATGTATGAATATCTCTTAATATGATATATATACATTAAATGTCTTTACAACGATAATCGTTACATATATGTCTCGTTTAAAAATCATTAAGTTAGTAGTCTTGTTTTTACATATGTAGTTCATTGTTAATATACTTAATGATATGTTTACTTATCATAGTATCATGTTAACTATATATATATATATATATATATCTATATATATGTCATCATATAGTTTTTACAAGTTTTAATGTTCGTGAATCACCGGTCAACTTGGGTGGTCAATTGTCTATATGAAAGTTCAATTCAAAGTTCAAGATGGTTTTAATTATCCAACCCAAAACAGCCCCCGGTTGCACTCCGACGACGTAGATTCAGTTTTTAAGATGTTCTTTGTAAAACCAAGTTATATCTTGTTAGGTTAGCATATCATTATGATATATTACAGGTCTTGAAGTGTTTTAAAAGTCAAGTTAGAAGGATCTATTTAGTTTACGAACAAGTTTGAAATCATTCAAACTATGTTCTTGTTGTTAAAATTTATACTACAAAATAAGATAGCTATATGAATATGAATTGAATAAGATTATGAACAAGGTTACTACCTCAAGTTACTTGGACAAAGTTACTGCAAAAGATAAGAAATAATCTTGGAATCAAAGAGTGGTGGAGTTAGATCAAAAGGTTGGAAGTAAACTTCTTCAAATGGGTGGTTATTTTGATATGTTCTTGAAAGAGTTTTCTTATGGTGTTTAAGGCTTGTAATTGAAGCTAAATGATGTGGAAAATGCTTGAAGATGATCAAGTATGAAGTTAGGAGTATTTTGAGAGAGAAATGAGGGTGTAGTATTGAGAAAATGGAGTGAAGAAATGGTGTTTATTTATAAAAACGTTTTTAGTTTATAAAGAAAGAAAAGGATTCCTAATTTTGTTTTCTTACTAATAATTCATACTACTTGACAAATTCTAGTTACCTCATATCTAGGGCAGTAATAATGTTGATTATGATGTTGATTTGATGTGTATATATCAATAGTAAATACGTATAGAAGCTGGGTATGATACGGGCACATATAGCCTAGATATACGTATAGAAATCTTGAGGAAACGGAACGAGAATTCAAATATAGCTATCTTGTGTGAATATACTTATATTGTTTTATGTATTTAAGTCCTTAAAAGTGATTAAATACATTATATATACGATACATGTATAAGCATTATAGATTATAAGTATATATATCAAAGAATGTTACGTATAGTTATCGTTTTGAAAACTTAAGTTAGTAGTTTCAAAATATACTTATAACTCATTGTCATTAGTACACAATGAGATGTTAAACCATCCTTAGATCATGTTAAATATATATAAATACATATATATATATATATATACACAAACGTATAATTATCGTATGTTATATAGTTCGTGATATCATCGGTCATATTGGACGGTCAAACGTTGTGTAAAACTCTTTTCAAAAACACAAGTCTCAACAATTTGGATTGCTTATCATGTTGGTATGGTTTAATTTATGTAAATATTAATCTCATAAGTATAATTTGGTCGGAAAATTCCGGGTCATTACAGTACCTACCCGTTAAAGAAATTTCGTCCCCGAAATTTGATAGAGGTTGTTATGGATAACAATAAGAAGGTTTTCATGACAAATATAAGGTGATAATGGAGTTTTATCATCATTGAGTAATGTAGATAAAACGATTCGATTATGCGAAGAATATAAATGAGACTATCGTAAAAGAGTGAGATGAGTAAAATATATTCGTCTTAACCGATGACGTAGTTATGATTGATTTTCGGGATTTAAAGAGAATCTTACGTAATAAGATTTGGTTCTTTGGTGATTAAGGAAAATAGGATCTTCTTTGATTATATGAAATAATCTGTTTCGATTGCTCTGTCAGATATTTCACTATAAATTCACCCCTTCGTTTCCTTATTTTCCACGACTCACACCTTCCATTCTTTCTCCCTTGATTCTTACTTTAAAGCATTCATCAACATGCTCCATCCAGTCATGATTCTTGATATACTCCTAACTTTTATATCTGTCATTCTTCTTTTTCATCTACCACCAGAAGAATCTATTTACTTCTACTATACTCTTATGTTTATAGTGTTTCGAATTCTCCCGTGTCTCTATATTGCTATCTGTATCGATATTCACAGTTTGTAATTTCGGGGTTATTATCGAAGTTTATATTCTTCATTATTTTTCGGAGCTTCATGCTTTCGTTTTCTTTTCCCGACTTCGAGTCAAGCGAGTAATGGTCCGGAATTCGTAGATATGAAATTCAGAATGAACATAGCTAATGCTCTAAGAAGAAAATGGTAATAGAACGAATTTGATTTGTTAAATTACCAGAATACCCTGGAGAAGACCGAGTCATCCAGAAAAATATTCTCGTGATATGTTTAGAGATTAGATAGAATGTAAGAGTCGTGTAAATGGTACATGATGACGGTACTGTGAATCATCATGCTTCATTAGAAACTCAGCATGACTTACTGTAATATAATGACGTTGATCAAGTGTCATTATATTATACTAATCCATGCTTCAGTTCCCAACACTACTTCAAAACATTCATATTTTAAACTCGAAGGTTTCAGAATTTAGAAACTAACACAGTTTCTTTTATGTTACAGATATTACGGAGAGATAAATGATCTCAGATAAGAATAGTTGTGAAAATATCTCCAGAAATATGGAGGATATTTATAATAGAACATACGAGAATATCTTAGAATTTCTAATATCAATGGATGATGAAGAAGATTTGTCTGTGAAGGTTTAGAATGAGAAATAAGATGTTTGCTAACGATTTCAGCAGGCACAGAATCATTTGGATTCTTTGAAGGCAAACTTATTCTTTGTGATTTGTCCACGGCTTTCTTCATAGTTTCACATAATCCGCTTTTCGGTACTAAATTTTCTATCGAGCGTTCCTAACACTCCTTTATTTATCATCAAACTTTTGGCCATTAAGATCATCTACAACATGCTGCTTCGTCAGCATTTTCAAAGTTAACTGATCTGGGTCATCGGTTATCAAACCGAGGTAGTTTAAGGAGAATTGTGTTTTTAGAATGATTAATCGCTGATGGTAATATTGTGGAATATAAAAGGTTCCCCAGTAACAATAAAGAGTACGCATATATATCGCGGTTATAATAAAGTTGTTTTGGATGAAAAGACGGAGTTGACTTGCTGGAGCTGTGACAAAATTAGCTACTTTGGAAAGGGATTGCAAAACGATCTTCGGTAATAACAATGTCAAAGGAACTAGAACAGATACGTGTCAAACGCTTACTCAGTTTCCGAGGGTTTTTCAGGTGCATAACTATATGCATCAATCTTTTCTTCCGTAGATGAAGTGCGGTTGGTTTATCCTCTCGATTGAGGTGTTTTTAAGAATCATGATAGATTTGAATGCTGATTGTAATCGTCGAGATACAATGAGGTTTAAGATGAAATCAAGTGGCAATCTTGAAGAAATGTTTAGTTTCATATGTTATAATCAATATTTTAATTCATTTTAATTGTCCAATGTCATTAGTCCACAGTCGATAGTCCACAGTAACAGTCCAATAATTCATATATAGTTTAATATATAATATACGAATTAATTAATACGTGTCGTGACCCGTATACCTCTCAGACTCGATCACAACTCAAACTATATATATTATTGTAGAATCAACCTCAACCCTGTATAGAGAACTCGATCATTACTGCATATAGAGTGTCTATGGTGATTCCAAATAATATATATAGATGCGTCGATATGATATGTCAAAACATTGTATACATGTCCCGATATTTAAAGTGCGTAAAATAATTACAGAAATTAAATGACGATAAATAAAAGTGCGATAATTAAATTGTGATAAATAAACTGCGATAAATAAAATGTAATCAGTTAGCTAGGAACAGTTAGCTGGAATAGTTAGCGTGGATTCTTTACAAAATTTTTCATAGTTAATTTGTTTATTTCTAACAGATTTTATTTTATCATATGTTTTCTTCATATGCCACTTGTTGGATTCTGGGAAGTCAAAATCCAAATATGAAATTGAATGAAAATGGTTATTCTGCGGTGAACGGATACGTATAGCGGTGGTTGTAAGTAGGATAGTAAATGACTATTGAATCAGCTTTGACGAATGTACAATGTAACTTATTAAGATGAAATCTAATTATTCCTCGGGTATTACCTACCCGTTAAAAAAAAAATTTCACCATTAATATTTTGTACAAAAGAACTTTTAATTACAATCTTTATGAAAACATATATACATATATATTTTCTTCAGATGAAATCATGAATTTAATGAGTTAATATGATATTAATCTCATTTGCTTTTCGGTTTGAGCTAGAATAAGAAATCTCTAAAACTTTTTGAGACCACATATTCTTCGTAGAATATCAATGAAGTTATGGATCAATACTTCATTGTTCATTATTGTTGGTACTCCTTGGTATCTATGGTGCGTATGATGTTGATGTTTGTAGGACAGATTATGATGTCGAGACGTGTGATGCGGATGTTGTTTGTTAGTGGTGATTATGGTATTGTGGATGTTATTGATGGTGGTGCTGATTATGCTGCTAGTGCTGCTGCTGGTGTTTGCAACCTTCGCACCATGTTCTCCAAAGCCGTCACGCGAGCGCGAAGTTCGTTAACTTCTGCTAGTTCACCGGGATGATTGGCGGTTGGAGCGAGCAAATGAACAAGATTTGTAATATGGGATAGTAAATAATCGTAATGAGATACTCTAGAAATGAGAGAGAAAATGGTGTTTCGAATAGGTTCGCCGGTAAGTGCTTCAGGTTCATTGCCAAGAGGGCAATTTGGTGGATGAAATGGATCACCTTCTTCTTGTCTCCAGTGATTTAGTATATTACGAACCCATCCCCAATTCATCTAGAATAGATGATGGGAAATTGGTTGATCCATTCCGGTGATGCTGCTTTCGGAGCCCGAATGGAAATCCATATCGGCATAACTGTCGGAATCTGAAGAATTCGAACTAGATGCGGAATCCATCTTGTATAATGGGGAAAATGAATTTTTGGTATGGAATAGATTATAGGAGTTAGATTTGGTACTCTTCAATACATAATTTACATATGTATATATAATACCAAAATCCCGTAAATTACGGAGAATCTTTGAAAAGATATCAGTCAAAGTTCGCAATAACAGATATGCTAAGATAAGAATTCGTCTATACACTATCAATGCAGTAAATGCAGTAAAACGTGTCTAGACTTATGAATGATAAGCAGGTAATTTCCTAAGGATGATAAGCAGATGATTTTCGACTAGAAATGATAAGTAAAACTTTTGACATGTAGACACGGTCGAAGTCCAGACTCATTAATGCATCCTAACAACTACTAGTTAGACACACTAATGCAAGACCTGGTTCGCTACGACCACCGCTCTGATACCAACTGAAAGCACCCGTCCTAATCCACCTGGACGAAGTCATCAACATTTGATCCTATTGCGATGATCGGCTCCAAGTAATATCCTTATATTGAGCAAATGCACAGCGGAAGACTTAATTCGTACCTAAGAATAAACATGCTTTAAAGTGTCAACTAAAAGGTTGGTGAGTTCATAGGTTTATCATAACAATCATTTCAATATATTAATAGACCACAAGATTTCATATACACAATCGTTTTAATAAAAATATTCTAAGAGGTTGAGCACTTGGTAACCATACTTAACATTTAATCAACGTCGCATATTCCCTTTATTATGAAATCTCACTACACTGTACCAAGAGTAGTCACCGAAACGAAGTACTGTACAACCGTTGAATACTGGTCGTCCAGTACGGTTGGGGTTGTCAGGCCCGATAGATCTATCAACATGATTCGCGTTTACAATACCACATGTAAATAGTAGTTACCAAGCTATTAGGGAAGATATGCAGAGTGGTACAACTCAACGTAGAATATATTTTAAATACTTGTGTCTATATCGTAAACATTTATAAAAGCAGCGCATGTATTCTCAGCCCAAAAATATATATTGCAAAAGCAATTAAAAAGGTAGCAAATGAAACTCACTTTTGCTTTGAAGGTATTTAATTCGACTTGGTCTCCGATAGATATCACGAACCTAACCATATATATAATATATCAACATATTTTCTTTTTAAGTAATCGTTACATATATATATACTTTTAATACTTTTAATATTTTCTTATTCCGTAGTTAGCAGTCCGATGTTAGTGGTCCACAATTAGTTGCTTAAATAAAATAAATAAAGACCCCATCGTATTCGTATTGATCAGAATTAATCTCGACCCATGGTACCATGTTGTCAAATGACGTGTTGCGTACATAAAGTACCGTGTTGTCAAATGACGTGTTGCGTACAATCATGAGGTCTTATGATTAATCTTCTCGTGTTGTTTACGGGTGGTCCTGAAATATATAAAATCAAATCATAAGTAATTATATATAAAATATCATATTAATTAGAAAAGATATGATTAATTTACTTTTTCTCCAAATATTTTCGTACCTAAACTAGCTTCGGATACCCAATCTTGTTTTAGTCGTAGTTTCTTCATTACAACTCCGTTTTTGTTGGTTCAACTTGCCACTTCCTTGGATCGAGTCAAATTTTAAGAATATGAACTGAAAATACCTTAATTTGTATTCGAAATCATAGGTTATAGGTCAAACTTTGGTGAAACTTATGAAAGTGATCATTTTCCATCATAAAAATTACATTTAATGATCATTTTTTTAAAAATACTTACACTTTGAGTTAAACCATGAAAT
The DNA here is from genome assembly GCF_046630445.1 of Rutidosis leptorrhynchoides. Lineage (NCBI taxonomy): Eukaryota > Viridiplantae > Streptophyta > Magnoliopsida > Asterales > Asteraceae > Rutidosis > Rutidosis leptorrhynchoides. The sequence continues at coordinate 96,785,209 of NC_092338.1, read as the reverse complement.
TTTTAGGTGTTAACATGTTCATAAGAAATATCATTTTTCCAGAACATGAACTTCCAATTCAAAGTTCAAGATGGTTTTTAATTATCCAACCCAAAACAGCCCCCGGTTGCACTCCGACGACGTAGATTCAGTTTTTAAGATGTTCTTTGTAAAACCAAGTTATATCTTGTTAGGTTAGCATATCATTATGATATATTACAGGTCTTGAAGTGTTTTAAAAGTCAAGTTAGAAGGATCTATTTAGTTTGCGAACAAGTTTGAAATCATTCAAACTATGTTCTTGTTGTTAAAATTTTATACCACAAAATAAGATAGCTATATGAATATGAATTGAATAAGATTATGAACAAGGTTACTACCTCAAGTTACTTGGACAAAGTTACTACAAAAGATAAGAAATAATCTTGGAATCAAAGAGTGGTGGAGTTAGATCAAAAGATTAGAAGTAAACTTCTTCAAATGGGTGGTTATTTTGATATGTTCTTGAAAGAGTTTTCTTATGGTGTTTAAGGCTTGTAATTGAAGCTAAATGATGTGGAAAATGCTTGAAGATGATCAAGTATGAAGTTAGGAGTATTTTGAGAGAGAAATGAGGGTGTAGTTATGAGAAAATGGAGTGAAGAAATGGTGTTTATTTATAAAAATGTTTTTAGTTTATAAAGAAAGAAAAGGATTCCTAATTTTGTTTTCTTACTAATAATTCATACTACTTGACAAATTCTAGTTACCTCATATCTAGGGCAGTAATAATGTTGATTATGATGTTGATTTGATGTGTATATATCAATAGTAAATACGTATAGAAGCTGGGTATGATACGGGCACATATAGCCTAGATATACGTATAGAAATCTTGAGGAAACGGAACGAGAATTCAAATATAGCTATCTTGTGTGAATATACTTATATTGTTTTATGTATTTAAGTCCTTAAAAGTGATTAAATACATTATATATACGATACATGTATAAGCATTATAGATTATAAGTATATATATCAAAGAATGTTACGTATAGTTATCGTTTTGAAAACTTAAGTTAGTAGTTTCAAAATATACTTATAACTCATTGTCATTAGTACACAATGAGATGTTAAACCATCCTTAGATCATGTTAAATATATATAAATACATATATATATATATACACAAACGTATAATTATCGTATGTTATATAGTTCGTGATATCATCGGTCATATTGGACGGTCAAACGTTGTGTAAAACTCTTTTCAAAAACACAAGTCTCAACAATTTGGATTGCTTATCATGTTGGTATGGTTTAATTTATGTAAATATTAATCTCATAAGTATAATTTGGTCGGAAAATTCCGGGTCATTACATTTTACAAGTTTTAACGTTCGTGAATCACCGGTCAACTTGGGTGGTCAATTGTCTATATGAAACATATTTCAATTAATCAAGTCTTAACAAGTTTGATTGCTTAACATGTTGGAAATATTTAATCATGTAAATATCAATCTCAATTAATATATATAAACATGGAAAAGTTCGGGTCACTACAGATAACCTGGTGTAATCATTAAACAAAGTATTAAAACCTTGTTACAGATCGAATTCCTAATTAGTTGGAATATTTGACTTCGGGAATAAGGTTAATTTGACGAGCATTTTATAATTACGACTGATGAACTATTATGGACAAAAACCAGATAGGTTTTAAATAATCCAGGACAAAGGACAATTAACCCAGAGTAATAAATTAAAATCAAAACGTCAAACATCATGGTTACGGAAGTTTAAATAAGCATAATTGTTTTATTTTATATCTCATCGTACTTTTATTTACTGTCATTGTCATTTTAAATATTGTTATTTATTTTACGCATTTTAATTATCTTCATTTATCTTTATGCTTAAAAATATAAAATCGACAAATCGGTCATTAAACGGTAAAACCCCCCTTTTATAACAATAATATTACTATATATAATTATATATATTTTGTATAAATAAAGTTTTATAAAAATATAGTACGTAATCACTAGCTCCCTGTGGAACGAACCAGACTTACTAAAAACTACATGTGATGACCCGGAAATTTCTGACCAAATTTAAACATAATCTTTGTATGATTAACGTTTCCGACACGATAAGCAAAGTCTGTAATGTTGAGTCACGAATGTTTTGAAACTATATTCATATAATCAATTATTCTTTGACTGTTCTCGACGATTCACGAACAATATATATATATATATATATATATATATATATATATAACTTAATTTGCATATATATATATATATATATATATATATATATATATATATATGATTTCAAGTTATTTAGTAAACGATAGTAATATTCATTTGTTAATTCGATTGATATTTAGATAAGTGAACTAAAACGTTTAAGATGAACAAGTAAAACACTAATTTGCTACAGTATTTTCGAATTGCTACAGTACCCAAAATGCTACAGTGTTTTCGAAAATCACTATTTGCTACAGTAACTTTGCTACAGTAAAACACTATTTCAAAATGAAAATGTATATATATATTTTACAAGGTGATAAAATAAAATATTAACTTAATCTTAAAATGATTTGATTTAAAATAATATTATTAAATATATATTAATAAATAGCGAGACGATGATTTAAAGAAGTAAATGACCAAAACACTCAAATGTATAAATTATATTTCGAGTGATATAATTTAGGGATAATTTAAGGCTATATTTTGACAAAGGTACGTGTCCCAAAATGTAAATTACAAGTTTTCACAGCATACGAAGGGACACTCGAAAAACTGGAACCGGGACATAAGTCGCGTGATGACGTACGACTTATCGGAACAAAAATTACAAGTCAACTATGCACGTGAATTTAATATAATATATAATTAATAATATAAATTATATATTATAAATATAATTAATAAATATGTCGACAAGCGTAGGACAAAATAGATGTGAGCTGGATTTTTCAGCCATGCGATCGCATGGCAAACCAGTGCAAACCCCATGCGATCGCATGAGGTACTTTTTCATGCCAGGTCCTATAAATTCATTCGTTTTCTGTTTTGATCGAACATATATCTTTCCATCTACTCTCTCTGTATTATTATTATTTATATTATATTATTATTATTATTATATTATTATTATTATTATTATTATTATTATTATTATTATTATTATTATTATTATTATTATTATTATTATTATTATTATTATTATTATTAAGATTAATAATATTAATCTTATTATTATTAGTATTAGTATTATCAGATATCGTTACCGTTATAATTAGTATTTTACATAAAATATTACGACGAGGTTATGGCCAAACAATTTCAAAATGGGTTTTCGAGCGGGATAAAGCTAAGGAAATTATGGGTTATAACCATGGAGGTTATGTGTATGATTTGAGGGTTTTGCTCGTGAGTCAAACTAGTGTTTATCATCTCCGTTGCGTCTACGTACTTTCCTACAATATTGAATCACAATATTAATACGTGAGTATTCATATCTTATTTTTTTAAATATTAATAGTGTATCCATGTCTAGTGCTTGAGTATATATGTTTATGCATGCTTGTATGATTTAATTTCGTCGTTAAACAGTTTATGATGAATCACGAATTAAATACATATATTACTGATAAAAGGTATATGATATGCATGTTTTTGGAAAGCTGACGAAAAATCAATAACTTTTCATTTAGAAATCGCGTAATTTCGATGAGCGAATTAAAAGATATGGTCAACTGAATTATGATTAACGTTAATTGGAATTGCTTTTGAATCTACAATTAATATTTAAACAACTTGTTTGTAAGATTGATAAATTGGATTTTTGAATATTACCAGCCGAGTAAATGAATTCTTATATAAGGCACATCTCGTTTTGATGAACTATTATCAAAATTGACTTTTTGAAACGACTTTGGATAACTTTTGTATGTCGATCTCGAGCATTAGGATTGTGATACACTATGACCCAACCTAGCTTATTAGACATGTATTGACCAACATATGTTCTCTAGGTTGAGATCTACGGTTAATTTTGCATTCCGAGTTTCAGTCACTTTTTGGTGAATGATCTTATGTGCAGCTAAGGTGAGTTTCATATGCTCCCTTTTTAATTGCTTTTGCAATATATATTTTGGGGCTGAGAATACATGCACTTTATTTTAAACACAATGGATACAAGTACATACTAAATTCTACACTGAGTTTGAACCGAAAATCCCTTAGCTTTGGTAACTAGTAACTGTCAGTTATAAGAATTGGTGGGCGCGAGTAGTAGTATATGGATCCATAGGCTTTGATATCCCCGTCCGAGCTAGAGCACTAGCCTTTTAACGGACGTATGCTATTTGAGAAGCGTACATGTTGGTTTGCATGTATTATTAAGATGATTATACAAAGGGTATAAAATATATATACGTTAAGTTTAGTTACCAGGGTGCTCAATTTCGTAGAATATTTTGATAAACGTTTCTGGATGAAACAACTGAAAACTTGTGATTCACCTTTATATACAGATTATGCGCAACATTAAAACTATGAACTCACCAACCTTTGTGTTGACACTTTTAAGCATGTTTATTCTCAAGTTTCTAGAAGTCTTCCGCTGTTTGCTTATATGTGATACAAGCTATGTGCATGGAGTCATACATGCTTTATTCAAGAAAACTTTGCATTCACAAAATCATCACCGTGTATCTTATTTTGACTTCATTGTCAACGGATGTATTATGGTAAACTATTATTTATGGTGATTGTCTATATGTAGAAATCATCAAACGTTGAAAACCTTAGAAATTGATATTCATTTATTGTGTACCTTTTGAAAAGAATGCAATGTTTACAAAACGTATCATATAGAGGTCAAATACCTCACAATGAAATCAATAAATGACGTGTTCGTCCAGATGGATTTGGACGGGTCGTCACACTACACTACTCTACGATTAGGTACACTGCCTATAGTGTTGTAGCAGAGTTTAGGTATATCCCATCCGTAAATAAATAAATAAAACTTGTGTAATTTATATCATAATTTGTATCGCATTTTGTATTAAAAATAATACTATTTCGTACACCTCTACTTCACACATCAAGTTTTTGGCGCCGCTGCCGGGGAGCGACGAAACGCTATATTTTTAATTTACATTTGTAAAAATATTAAAAACACTGAACCTGCGATTTTTGAGCCTGCAATCATTTGAACCTGCATACGCCGCACTCGCGGAGATTTTTGGGCAGCAGACATCCGCACTCGCGGAGCTGCTCTGACAGGCTAAACCTGGTACGCGCATTAATTACAGTTTAGGGTTTTATTAATTTTTATTATTATTGATTAACCTAATTAGGGTATAATTAAAATACTAATTAATTTTAGTTTTAATTAAATTTGTATTTCTAAGTTTTATTTAGTTTTATTAATTATAAAATTAATACTTTTATAAAATAATAAGATAAAAATAATATTTTTATAAAAATTGTATTTTTATAACTTTAAGTTTTATTTTTATATTTTGTATCTTTTTATTAGTTTAATTTGTAATTTTTATATTTTTCATTCGTAACTAGTTTTAAGTTCTAGTTTTTGCCGTAGTTAATTTTTATTTCTAGATTTTTAAGTTTTACCGTAAAATCCCTTAAGTTCTTTTTCTTTAGATTAAGATTTAGGCGCTGTAGAATTTTACGACGTCACTTATCGCTTTAATATTTAATAGATTTTAGTGCCTATTAAGTTATTGTCGTTTTGGATATAGAATTTCTTTTAAGCTTTAATTCCTTTAGACGTAACTTTTAGTATTTAGTTTTTAGACTTTTAAGTTTCGAAGCTCTACTTTCTTATTATTATTTTTTTCGACCTTTTATTTTTCGACGTTGTTCGACGCACTCTTTTTCTTCCTCTTATTTCTCGACGCTCTAGTTTTTAGGACATAGATTTTTATTATCTTCAAAATTTCAACGAAAAATTATTTTAAGCGGTTAAATTAATAGACATCCAAAATTTACTGGTTCGTAGTAATAGTTGGATTTGTTAGTGGCGAGTTGTGGGCTTTCTATTTAAAGGGTTCTGGCTACCTGCTGCATCTATTGGCTATTCGAAACGTGGGCAAAAATCAGAAAAGTCTATTAATTTGATAACTTATATAATTTTTTTTTTATTTTTATAACTAATAGGATATTCTGTGAATGCACCGAGCAAAACGTTCACCACCTTTTATACGTTCACCACCTTTCATACGTTCACCACCTGTAACTCGATCAAGACATCTAGCCAATATTATCGCCGTTGATTTTTCTTTAGAATCATCATCAAATCAAACAAGTACTCCAATTCAAATTTCCGATAATCCATCTTTTGAACCCAACCTCACAATTGAGAACCCGGAAGATATTCAAGGACAATTCCAAGATCCTAAACAACTAATTATTCCTCCTGAACCACAAAATGTTAAATCAAAATCCTCTAGTGATTCGTATTCAACAAATTCAATTATGGAAGTAACTGAACCTCTAAGTATGGAAGACCGAATTAGAGCCACACGCTCGGGCCAAGGACACGCCATTATTAAGCAAGACATTAATGCGCCCGATTATGAAATCAAAGGACAAATCCTACACATGGTAACTAATCAATGCCAATATAGTGGTACGCCAAAAGAAGATCTAAACGAACATCTTCGAACCTTTAATAGGATTTGTACTCTATTTAAAATCAGAGAAGTTGAGGATGAACAGATCTATCTCATGTTATTTCCCTGGACTTTACAGGGAGAAGCCAAAGATTGGTTAGAATCGTTACCTGAAGGAGCGATTGACACATGGGATGTTTTAGTTGAGAAATTTCTTAAAAGATTCTTTCCGGCATCTAAAGCCGTGAGACTTCAAGGAGAAATTGTTACGTTCGTGCAAAAGCTAAATGAAACATTATATGAGGCGTGGACAAGATTCGGAAAGTTGTTGAGAGGATGTCCTCAGCACGGTTTAGACACTTATCAAATAGTACAAATATTCTACCAAGGTGTCGACGTTGCTACACGAAAAGACATCGACACAGCAGCTGGTGGTTCCATTATGAAGAATATCGCAACTGAAGCTCACAAAATTATTTGATAACACAGCCTCCCACTCACATGAGTGGCACCAGGAAAAATATATCTTTCGTTCATCTAAAGCGGCTAGAGCCAATTCTAGCCATGACTTTGATTCCGTTTCCGCAAAAATAGATGCTTTCGAGAGACGAATGGAAAAGATGACTAAAGATATTCACGCAATACGAATCAGTTGTGAGCAATGCGGTGGACCACACTTAACGAAAGATTGTCACATTGAGCAAACTATAGAACAACGTGAGAATGTTTCCTACATAAAGCAAAGGCCGGGAAATAATTATCAAAATAATTATCAACCGCCAAGGCTAAACTACAATCGAAATCAAAACATTCTTTACAATCCAAATGGACCCAACAATAACTCGTACAACCAACAAGGTCCGAATAACCAACCAACTCAAAACAATACTTTCAATCAACAAAGACTTAGCTTGTATAAACCACCACAACAAACCGAAGAGAAAAAGTCAAATCTGGAAGAAATGATGGCAAAGCTATTGGAATCTCAAACACAATTTATTACATCTCAAACCCAAACAAATGAGAGGTTTGATCAATCATTAAGAACTCAACAAGCTTCCATTTTGAATCTAGAAAAACACGTAGGTACTCTTGCTAGCATGATGAGTGAGAGGGAACAAGGAAAGCTACCGAGTAATACTGAAGTAAATCCTGGTAATGAGAATGTTAATATGGTGTCAACAAATTCTGAAAAACCAGCACTAAAAGATGGGAAGGTTTTAGATGTAAGTAACAATGAAGAAGTTACACCACCACCACCACCCGAGTATGTAAAGCCAGTAGTTGTACCATACAGACCACCCATCTCGTTTCCAAGAAAAGGAGGTGAGTATGTGAAAGTAATAGGTAATAAAGTTTGTGATACCTCTGGAAAGAAGAAGAAGAATAAGAAGGTACAAGACACAAAAACCGTAAAAATAAACCCGGTGAAGACAGTTCCACCAAAACTTCCACCAAGGTTGTGTGGTCCGGGTGAATTTATTGTTCCTTGTCTACTTAGTGATTGTGTCATGTATGATGCACTAGCAGATTTAGGTGCGAGTGTGAGTGTTATGCCTCTTTCATTATATAAGAGATTAGGAGTAGGTGAGTTAAGTCCAACAAAAATGAGTGTTCGACTCTTTGATCAAACCATTAGGCACTCAGTTGGAATTGCTGACAACTTACCCGTTCAAGTGGGTAATTTAACCTTTTTAGTCGAATTTATTGTCATTGACATAGAAGAGGACCCACACATTCCTCTAATTTTAGGTCGACCATTCTTAGCATCCACCGGGGCGCTATTTGATGTAAGAGAGGGCAGAATGACACTTAGTGATGGTGACAAATCGGTCACCTTTGTGATTCGAAAGACTAAATCTCCACCAACCAAAACCGTTGAACCAACAAAAACGATTGGTAAGAACCATGTTATTTTACCAACTCCAATGGTAGTGTTTAATAATAATAAAATGCCTAAGTGTGGGGAAAATGAAGTAACACCTAATGATGACCTGATAACAAAGAACCCCGTTGTTGATACGAAATTAAACGACCCCGTTATTAATAGTTCAATGAAGAAACTTATTAAACGGATTCGCGATGCTAGAACCAAGGGGAACTTTAAGTTATGTAACCGTTAGTATCCAATCTATCGCCTAAAGAAAAGGAAAAAACTAGTTGAATTTGTGGATATTACACAGGAATCCGACCAATGGCTTAAAGTAAAAGTCACAGATATGCAAGTTGATTATGGTCCAACAGAAATTGACAATGAAGTAAATCACAATTTTGACACCACAGCTACCTAAGTGTGGGGAGATTCAGATGTTCTAAAAAGAAAACGCTGTCTAGATTTAGTTGTTCTGTTCTCGTGTAGTTCCGAGAATGGAATTCGATTGGTCTTTTCCACTAGCAGACACTAAAGAACTAGTTTTCTCCCCCCATTCTGAATTTTTGTTTTGTAGGTTTTGAATAAAATTAATATGCATTTTTAAATTTAAGTTTTGTGTGAATTTAAAAATAAAATTTACTTTATTTCATTAAGTTTAAAAAATGATTTCTAAAATTCATCGTAAGTTGAAGACTAGGTCATGGAACCGAAACTGCTTTACCTAAAGACGGGGCGAAAAATTTTGTTATCATTATTTTTAATTTTATTGATCTAAAGTATACCAAAAAAAAATTAAAAAACCCAAAAATCTTTGCTTTTAAAACAATAGCTTTAAAAACGACAAATTTTAAATTTTGTCGAGGGACGGACTAGGTAAACATACCGAAACTACCTAAAGTAAAAGGAAACAAAATTTTAAAAAAGTATTCATTTAAATTGTTTTAATAAATAAAGGTTATATATATATATATTAAATTGTTTTAATATATATATATATATATATATATATATATATATATATATATATATATATATATATATATATATATATATATATATTATATATGTTTGTAGTTTATCTTATGTACAAAACAGGGTAAAACTGCGCACTTTCAAAGACTGACATTAAGTTCAGCAAAAGCTACTAATTTTGACGACAAGACGCAAAATATCAAATGTGATATAAAACCATATGTTTGCAAACTCGGTATTTTTAATCATTTTTCTACACTAATCACCCTCATGAATTTATAATTATAGTCTGATTTCATGCAAATGAGGGCATTGCATGATCTCAAGTGTGGGGAAGGTTATAAATTCTCTCGGGTTTACACTTGGTTTAATAGCCATCGTTAAACTTTACTAGTAACGCAGTAGTTGTATTAGAATCTAGTGCTCTATGATAATAAAGAACAGCCCTAGTCTTATATACTGACTACCCACTTCTAGTAAAATTATTAAAAATTTTCAACTAAATGAACGCAAAATCATGTTTATACATATTTATGAACGATAAAACTAGGTGTTAATGCCAAAATTATTGTTACCTTAGAGAGAACATAAATGGAGAAACAACCCAAAATGCTTGAATTAATTTAAAATAGAATAGAAGAGAATAAAAAGGCAAATAAAATAATAAATAAAAGCTAAGTGTGGGAAGAATTTACCACTTTCTTTAAAACACATATCACATATTTGGTACAGATTATTGCAGGTACTTTTGCTTTGGACTAAACTAATCAGTTTTACCAGATTTATTGTAATACCTTTGAAAGAATAGATGGATCTACACGATGAATCAATTCCATCATTAAAAGGAAGTAAAGTCTTTCAAAAAAGACACGCTTTTCTTGATTTAGGTCAGGAAGTTGTTGTCCAGACCAGCTGTAGGTTGACGAAAAATCTAGAAAAGTCATCTCTAAAATCAGCAGGAAATCCACGGACCTCAGCATCAAACAGGGTCGCCAAGTGGTCAGACTTATCCTAACCATCAGAGGATCTGTCTCGTAAAATGGGGAGGGCGCCGTGCAAATTAGCTTGATAAGACTAATGAATCAGACCCCCAGAAAGGATAATCTCCTTAAAGATTAAAAATCAGGATTTAAGCCTGATATTACTCAATCCTTGAGATTGTCCTTAAATATTGAGAATTACAAACTCATGAAATTCAATGATATCTAAACTCGAGCTTGAAAGAGAAAATATTTTGATCAAATTAAAACCGATTTGTTTTCTGAAAACCCATTTTCAATGCGTTCATTACCTTTGAACGTAAAATCCTAACAATTCACCGGAATTCATTAGGTCACCTGAACCAAATCGGGTGTCAACCGTAAGAACGGTGGTTGCATAGCATGGTCGAAGACAGGACCTTGTGTCAGACCAAAAAATTATAGGGTGATCTTTACTATTGCTCCTACAAAGGATAGTAATTGCATCCGACATGTTGTAGACCATGAACATCTGCATGTCATTAGACATCGCCTTAACAGTTGCTTGTTCATCGCTTTCCTTTACAACCGGACGGTCGTTTACCGAAAGGTAATATATGGGACAAGTAAACTGGACGTGTGCTTTCCTAATACAAGGTTAGCAAGTAGGTGACACAAAACCACAAGTTTTTGAGCTAAAATTTTGAAATCTGAAACCCACAAAACCCACAAAAACAATTTGCAAACACCGGTGAAGGGTTATTCCGGAAAACTTATCTAGGGTAAAAGCTAGAATGAGTTTTCAAAAGATCAAATGTTTTCATAAAGATCCAATTTCCTTAAAGGATCTAAATTTTTAATAGTCATGTGGGACTGTAAACCACATCGTTACTATCATTGTTTATACCGCCGTATCAAAATCACTGATGTATAAAGTATGAGAATAAAAAAAAGTGATTCGAGTGAAGTGTGATTTAATTTCAAGTTCTGTATTGCTTGAGGACAAGCAACGCTCAAGTGTGGGGATATTTGATAGTGCTCCAAATGAATATATATTTAGGCACAATATCCTTCCAATATGTAAAGCTTTTAGTTGCAATTATTCTATTTTTATGTAATATTCGTTTAAATAAATAAGTGCGAAGACAAAAGAAGAAAACGACGATTTGAAGACGCAAATGACCAAAAAGCTCAAATGTACAAGATATAATTCAAGTGGTTCAATTTATTGATGAGAAACGTCTAAAAATTACAAGAGTACAAGCCGCGGAACGCAAAGTACAAGATATCTACGAGTACGAAAGGACGTTCGAAAATCCGGAACCAAGACATGAACCGAGCATCAATGCGCGAGTCAACGGAGCTAAAATTACAAGTCAACTATGCACAAGAATATAATATAATATATATATACTTAATATAAATTATATATATTATATATATTTAAATAAAACATCAGCAAACTAGAAAATAAAAGCATATGAGCTGGATCAGAGGGCCATGCGATCGCATGGCCAGAAGGCACAAAATCCATGCGATCGCATGGAGGTCAGAACCTGGCCAAGTACTATAAAAGGCGACATTTTCAGCAAATTATGTACACTCTCTTTTCATTTTTATTCCTTCTATAAACATAAATATATATTTATAATTTTAATTACCAACGGATCTTCGGTCCAGCGGTACCGCGATTACACTTGTGTACTCGCAGTGCTAGAGGTCTCGGGTTCGAACCTCGTCACCCGCTCTAGGAATTGAAATATATTCCTTGAAGGTGGCCCAAAGGGAAGGTTTTACTGACCCGCTCCGGGACTATGGTCCGGCCCGCCTGCCCCTCTGGATGGTTTAAGGGTCGGATCCTCAGAGTGTGGTTTGGGTTTCCTGCCCGAAAGCGCGTGTGTGTGCAAATGATGAGTGTCGTTGAAATAAATGATACGCTGATGCAAGCTTGCCTTTAAAAAAAATATTTATAATTTTAATTTAAGTTAATTTTAATAATAAAGTTATGGTTTAGTTGGGTTAGTGTAAGAAATGTTTTATGGCTTTTAAAGTCGGAACTCTATCCGTGTAACGCTACGTGATAAATAATCACTGTAAGCTATGTTCTTCCTTTTTAAATTAATGTCTCGTAACTAAGTTATTATTATGCTTATTTGAGCCGAAGTAATCATGATGTTGGGCTAAATATTAAGATGGGGTTATTGGATTTTGTACCATAATTGGGTTTGGACAAAAGACCGACACTTGTGAACATTGGACTATGGACTATTAATAGATGGGGGGTATTGTTTAATTGAATGAAAACTCATTGCAATCTTTCGAACCTATCTTCAAATTAGTTAATCTAATAATTATTAAATGATTATGCATGTCCTATTTAGTGACGTTTATACGACATCTTTTACAAATCATTTAATTTAATCAATTGGATTGGGTAATTTATTATTCATTATGGCCAAGTGAATAAATTAATGTATCATGGACTAATTATAACAGGGGTGGATTACATACAAGGGTAATTGGTGTAATTTTTAACAAAGTATTAAAACCTTGGATTATACGCAGTCGATAACCTGGTGTAATCATTAAACAAAGTATTAAAACCTTGTTACAGTTCGAATCCCTAATTAGTTGGAATATTTGACTTCGGGAATAAGGTTAATTTGATGAGCATTTTATAATTATGACCGATGAACTATTATGTACAAAAACCAGATAGGTTTTAAATAATCCAGAACAAAGGACAATTAACCCAGAGTAATAAATTAAAATCAAAACGTCAAACATCATGGTTACGGAAGTTTAAATAAGCATAATTGTTTTATTTTATATCTCATCGTACTTTTATTTACTGTCATTGTCATTTTAAATATTGTTATTTATTTTACGCATTTTAATTATCGCCATTTATCTTTACGCTTAAAAATATAAAATCGACAAATCGGTCATTAAACGGTAAAACCCCCCTTTTATAATAATAATATTACTATATGTAATTATATATATTTTGTATAAATAAAGTTTTATAAAAATATAGTACGTAATCACTAGCTCCCTGTGAAACGAACCGGACTTACTAAAAACTACACTACTCTACAATTAGGTACACTGCCTATAGTGTTGTAGCAGAGTTTAGGTATATCCCATCCGTAAATAAATAAATAAAACTTGTGTAATTTATATCATAATTTGTATCGTATTTCCTAATAAAAATAATACTATTTCGTACACCTCCGCTTCACACATCAATTCTCAACCACGCAATCCCAAATAATACCTAATGTGCACCAGAATCAGTTTTAGAACCAAATACCTAACCAATACTATATGCCTCCGCAAAATACTTTTACTTACCAAAATTCCATGATGATGAACCCATATCGAATGCAAATGTTTCAACAACCATACATGCAACCACCTAAAAGGTGTACTTATAAGAACTTCTGTGATTGCAAACCCTCCGAGTTTTCTAGAAGTACTGATCCGACTGTAACTCTCAATTGGTTGCGAGAAATTGAAAGGGTATTTGAAGCGTGTTAGTGTGAACCTGAGCTGAAAGTAACATATGCTAGTCGACTGTTGAAAGGTAGGGCTATGATTTGGTGGGATTCTTTGATTTCCAGTATACCAAAGGAGCAAGTGAGTATGATCATGTGGGAGCAGTTTCATGGGAAGGTGTGTGAACAGTATTGTAATCCGTTTGATATGAACTGAATCAAGATCGAGTTTCTTGAAATGAAGATGACACCTCAAATGATGATCGATGAGGTAGTAGAGAAGTATATGGATAAACTGAGGTTTGTACAACAGTGGGTGCCAGATGAAGCGTCTCGTATCCAGCATTTTGTAAATATCATTCTGCTAGAGTACCGAACTTTTGTTAGAACAGCTACATCGTTGTCTTAAGCTGTTGTGCTAGCGAAGATGGTGGGAAGTGATGTTAAGGCAGCTAGATATAGGATGTTTGGCAATGTGGTAAATCAAGGTGGACAGGCATCTAGTCAATCAGGATCTAAGTCCAAGAAGTCAGGCGGGTTTAGATCAAAGGGTAAAAGTAGTCAGAGTAGTTCTGGGTCTGGATCTGGTAGAGGGTATTGGTGCTGCAATTGTAAATCTTCACATAATGGTCAATGTTCAGATGCGACTAGGCGGTGTATAGGATGTGGTGTAATTGGGCATGATTTACAAGCTTGCTCATTCCCAAGTAGTGTGTGATGGAATTGTCATCAATCTGGGCATCGTGCAGCAAGTTGTCCATCCAAGAGTGTTAGTTCTGGGGCGGGGTCAGGTGTGTGTTCGGCATCAGCCGAAGGGTCTAGTGCCTCGAGTGGGCAAAAGAGGAAGAACTCTCCATCAGCAGAGGCCAGGTCTTTTCAGATGTCAGTTGAGACAGCTACTGTAACTGACTAAGTGATCACCGGTATGTTTCTAATCAACTCAATACCTGCTCGCGTATTGTTTGATTATGGTGCTAATAGGTGTTTTATGTCCCTAGATTTCTGTGCTAAGTTGAATTTACCAGCTACTGTATTACCCAAGCCGGTTAGTGTAGAAGTAGCCGATGGTAAGACCACACCCGTCACAACATATGTGTCTGGGGTTTGTATAGAGATCGAAGGGAAGTCTTTTCCGGTGACTTGTTTAGTGTTACCTATTCCTAGCTTTGATGTAGTATTAGGAATGGATTAGCTGAGCTCGCTTAGGGCTAATATTAAGTGTGATAGGAAAATGATTACCTTTCGTTCGATCGATGGAACCCATGTTGTGGCCCGAGGGGAGCGGGGTGAGTATAATTTTTCGTTGATAACCATGATGAAAAAAGTTGATGGCAAAGGGTTGTGAATCATTTCTTGCATATGTGATTGATGCAAAGAAAGAAAGAAAAACAGTGGCCGATATTCCGATAGTATCAGAATTTCCTGAAGTGTTCCCAGATGAGTTACCAGGTCTACAGCCGGTAAGGGAAGTCGAATATAAGATTGAGTTGGTTCCTGGAACAACACCAGTTGCAAAAGATCCATACCGATTAGCGCCGTCTGAAATCCGTGAAATGATGTCACAGATTCAAGAGTTATTAGATCGTGGGTTTATCCGACCGAGTTCTTCACCGTGGGGTGCTCCGGTATTGTTTGTTAAAAAGAAAGATGGGTCAATGCGTATGTGTATTGATTATCGTGAATTGAACAAAAGAACAGTGAAGAGTAAGTATCCTTTACCTCGAATAGACAATTTGTTCGATCAATTACAGGGTGCTTCATTCTTTTCTAAGATAGACTTACGATTCGGATATCATCAGGTTCGTGTTGCTGAATCAGATATACTGTAAACATCATTTAGAACAAGGTATGGTCATTATGAATTTCTTGTCATGCCGTTTGGGTTGACGAATGCGCCAGCAGTCTTCATGGATCTAATGAATAGAGTGTGTCGTCCATTCTTAGATAAGTTTGTGATTGTGTTTATAGACGATATACTAGTGTATTCAAAGACAGAGAGTGAACATGCTGAACATCTGAGACAGGTTTTGAACTTGTTGAAATGCGAGCAACTATTTGCAAAATTTTCAAAATGTGAATTTTGGTTACGTGAAGTGCAGTTTTTGGGTCATGTGATTTGTGCCGAAGGTATAAAGGTTGATCCGATAAATATAGAAGCGGTAATGAATTGGAATTCTTCGAAGACTCCGATTGAGATTAAGAGTTTTCTGGGATTGGCTGGTTATTATCGCAGGTTTATCAAAGATTTTTCTAAAATAGCAGGTCCGTTGACTAAGTTGACTCGTAAAGATGTAGCCTTTCGATGGACTGATGAACAGGAAAAGGCTTTTCAGATTTTAAAACAGCTACTGTGTCAGGCACCAGTGTTAGCTTTACCAGAAGGTTCAGATGACTTCGTGGTATACTGTGATGCGTCATTTGCTGGGTTGGGTTGTGTATTAATGCAAAGAGATAAAGTAATCGCTTACGCCTCGCAACAGTTGAAAAGTTGTGGTCTATATTCAAGTGCTATATTGACGTTGATGAAATGTTAAGTATGGTTATCAAGAGCTCAACAACTTAGAATATTTTTATTAAAACGTTTATATATGAAATCATGTGGTCTATATTCATAACGCTGCCGGCATTAAACCTATATCTCACCAAGTTTATGTTGACGTTTTAAGCATGTTTATTCTCAGGTGATAACTAAAAGCTTCCGCTGCAACATGTTGAATTTAAGCAAGATCTTGAGTATGCATATTTGTGTCAAAAATAAAACTGCATATCGGAGGATTTGTAATGTAAAATATGTTGGAAGTCGTATTGTTATTATCACATGTAAAGTTTGTAAGTCTAAGATTATCGCTGAACGATAATCATTATTATCTTGTTTAAACCTTGTATTTGTAATAAAAGTTATGGTTTGTATTGTAAAAACGAATGCAGTTTTTGAAAAACGTCGCATATAGAGGTCAATACCTCGCGATGAAATCATATGTTATTGTATTCGTCCTTATGGTTAAGGTCGGGTTATGACATATATCATCACCAACTTGCTCCAGTTCCTGCTGTTAATCAAGTTTGCTTCTGCTGCATATCATGTTTTCTGTTTTAGTTAAGAACCATTCCACCACCACCCCACATCATCCCCTTCATCGATACATTCACCAACTCGTTGATCACCAAAACTATTAACCAGTTATTGCTATAATCCTTTTTGCTTTCGGATCAACAAGCACTTCAATACAACACCTAAACTATTCTTGTTACCACTCGATTTCTACTGCACCTATCTTCTTACTGTTCTGATTTACATCGAACACCAACACCGTCATATCACTTTTGTGAACCCATTCTGATGATTAGTGTATCTGCTTATATTCTATTTTAATCAACCATCACCACCGTCCTTAATACCAAAACACCACCACTATGATGACCGCCCATCACCATCAAGAATAACCGTAAATAACCTTAAACCGAGCCACGATCCACCATCAACTAAATACAACAACGAACACCATCATCATTGTGTCACTACTGCAGCTACAAATGGTTATATTTTGTTCGAATCACAAGTTCTCGCTATCATTCCTTGCTGTACAATTTTCATGTCTACATCCCTCTATTTATTTCTACTATTAGTTACTTGCTACTATTGATCGAGGTATGCACCGACCACCATAATTAATTATCTACAATTATTATCGTTGTTGTGTGATCGATAAAATGATGATGTGAAGATTGCTTATGAGAATGATGATACGAAAAAATAAATAATGATGAAGAAGAATATATATGATGATAAAGACGTTTGTGTTATTTTTTTTCTTTTCTTTTCTTTTGAGCCGACAGTTACCAAACCTAAACAACCCTACTTGAGAATTATTGGAGCCGCTTCTTTTTCTTCTTTTATTTGGAAATCCTTTGGATCGGGCTTCAAGGACACTGTTGGGCCATTTATGGACTGCTTCATTTGGGCCGATTATGTGTTGGTGTACCAATTGGGTCGAGAGATATTGAACTGCTACTGCTGCTTTACGCCATCCTGTTTCTACTGTTGATTCGAATTGAAACCCACAGTAAAGATGATATTGTTTGCTGCTATCTCCTGTGTATGCTATTGTTATGGTAATGAGGGTGACAGTAGATGACGAATGAAGGTGGTAATAAACAATAACGATGATGGCAATGCAATAATGATGGTGACGAGTAAGATAATGGGTATGATTATGATAATGATGATAGAAGTGATTAAGAAGATAATCATAATTTATGATGATAACCGATGTTGATAATGATGATTATGTTGATAATGATGCTACTGAATCGATGATGGTACACGATGACGAGTGATTACGTTTGATTTTAAAGAAGAAGAAAGCACTGATAGATATTCGGGTTATATATTTTTTTCTGTAATCTAATTCAGAAATGAAACAGACAGAGTATTGGTTAGGGGTGTGTTTGCTTATTCAAGAGGTCGTGGGTTCGAGCCTAGGCAGTGGCATGTATTTTTTTTAGGCCTAGTACATTAAGGTAGTCTTCCTATTATTATTATTATTATTATTATTATTATTATTATTATTATTATTATTATTATTATTATTATTATTATTATTATTATTATTATTATTATTATTATTATTATTATTATTATTATTAGTAGATCATTATTTTCAAAACTATCATTTTAACAAATAAATATTTTGTATATAAAAATATACTTATTGCATATACTATAACTATATTAATATTTCATATACATTATATATTAAACCTAATAACATTGTTTACATAAATATTTACATATAACAAATTTTTGATTTAAAAATATAATAATAATTATATATATATATATATATATATATATATATATATATATATATATATATATATATATATATGTATTAGTATAACCATATGTACAAATATTAAAATATACAAAATATATATATATATATATATATATATATATATATATATATATATATATATATATATATATATATATATATGACCTTTAAAATAACAAATATATTACTAAATTAAATAAATAATATACATAAACTAGTTTGATTATTATTACATGGCCAACCTTGCATTTTCAGTTCCGTCGTATGCATATTTTTACTACAAAATATTGTATCGTGAGTTTCATTTGCTCCCTTTTTAAATGCTTTTGCAATATATATATTTTTGGGACTGAGAATACATGCGCTACTTTTATAAATGTTTTACTAAATAGACACAAGTAATCGAAACTACATTATATGGGATCGAAGCCGAATATGCCCCTTTTAGCCTGATAATCTTAGAATTAGGGAACATCACTAATTTTGAGAATTAGTGCACCCCTAATTGACGCGAATTCTAAAGATAGATCTATTGGGCCCAACAAGCCCCATTCTGGAATTTGAAATGCTTTAGTACTTCGAAATTTATCATGTCCGATGGGTGTCCCGGAATGATGGGGATATTCTATATGCATCTTGTTAATGTCGATTATCAGGTGTTCAATCCATATGAATGATTTTTGTCTCTATGCAGTTTGCGAAATGCCTGATATGAGATGTGTTATAAAAATGAAATCTTGTGGTCTATTAAAATGATGGAAATGATTATTTATGTTAAACTAATGAACTCACCAACCTTTTGGTGGACACTTTAAAGCATGTTTATTCTCAGGTATGAAAGAAATCTTCCGATGTGCATTTGCTCATTCTAGAGATATTACTTGGAGTCATTCATGACATATTTCAAAAGACGTTGCATTCGAGTCGTTGAGTTCATCAAGATTATTACTAGGTCAATTATTGTTGGATATATTATTAAATGGTATGCATGCCATCAACTTTCAACATAAAGAAAGATTGTCTTTTAAAAACGAATGCAATGTTTGTAAAATGTATCATATAGAGGTCAAATACCTCGCGATGTAACCAAATGTAATGTATTCGTCCAAATGGATTAGGACGGGTCATTAGAGTTGGTATCAGAGTGGTCGTCTTAGTGAACCAGGTCTTGCATTAGTGTGTCTAACTGATAGTTGTTTAGATGCATTAGTGAGTCTGGACTTCGACCGTGTCTGCATGTCAAAAGTTTTGCTTATCATTTCGTGTCGAAAATTACCTGCTTATCATTATTAGGGAATCACTTGCTTATCATCTTAAGTCTAGACACGTCTTACTGCATTTAGTGCATCGATAGTGTATAGACAAAATTCATATCTTAGCGTATGTGTTACTATAAACCTTTCCTGACAGCTTCCGTAGATTCCTTCGTAACTTATGGGATTTTAGTATTATATATGCATATGTAAATTATGTATTGCAGGGTACTAATCTACATCCTATAATCTATTTCTTATCGAAAATCCTTCATCTGATCGTACGAGATGAATCCCTCAACCAGTTCGAATTCCTCGGATTCCGACAGCTATTCCGATATGGAGTTTCACCTAAGCTCCGAAAGCAGTGTCACCAGAATGAATTTACCAATTCATCTGATGGGTTTGTAGCCTACTTAATCATTGGAGACAAGAAGAAGGCGATCCTTTCCACCAACCGAATTCACCTCTTGGTGAAGAACCCGAAGCACTTACCGGTGATCCTATCCGAAACACCATTTTCAGCCTCATTTCCAGAGTAGCTCAACATGATTATATTCTATCTACAATTCTAAACCTTATTCATCCACTCGTTCTGACCGACAATCATCCCGGAATAATGGAAGAAGTCAACGAGCTTCACGCTCGAGTAATCAATTTGGAAATTATGGTGCAAAACTTACCAGCTTCAGCAACATCATCAGCACCAACAGTACCACCAACAACCCAAGTTTCAACAACATACGCCTTAACATCACAATCTGTATTGCGGGCATAACCATTGTTCTACATGACGTTCTACATCATTTATCTTTGTTCGGCATGACGATTATGTAATCTCTAATGTTTTAGAGATTATATATTCATGTTCTAACGGTGAATCAAATGAGTCTAATATCATATTGACTCATTAAATTCATGATTACATCTGAAGAGAATATATATGCAAGTATATATTCATAAAGATTGTAATTAAAAATTCTTTTGTACAAACGACTAATGATGAAAATATTTTAACGGGTAGGTAATACCCGATAAATATTTAGATTTCACATTAATAAGTTACACTGTACATTCTTCAAATCCGATTCAACAAGTCATTTACTATCCTTCTTACACCTACAGATATACGTATCCGTTCACCGCAGAATAACCATTTTCATTCAATTTCATATTTGGATTTTGACCTATCAGAATCCAACAAGTGGCATAATGAAGAAAACATTGGACAAAATAAAATTTGTTAGAAACAAACAAATTAACTATGAGAAATTTTGTTAAGAATCCACGCTAACTGTTCCTAGCTAACTGATTACATTTTATTTATCGCAATTTAATTATCGTAATTTATATTCTCGCAATTTTATTTATCGTCATTTAATTTCTGTTATTTATTTTACGCACTTTAAATATCGGGACACGTATACAAGGTTTTGACATATCATATCGACGCATCTATATATATTATTTGGAATAACCATAGACACTCTACATGCTGTAATGTTCGAGTTCGCTATACAGGGTTGAGGTTGATTCTTAAATAATATATATATTTTGAGTTGTGATCGAGTCTGAGACATGTACACGGGTCACGATACGTATTAATTAATTTGAATATTATATATTAAACTATATATGAATTATTGGACTGTTAATTGTGGACTATCGACTGCGGACTAATAACATTGGACAATTAAAATGAATTAAAATATTTGATTATAACATATGAAACTAAACATTTCTTTAAGTTTTCCACTTGATCTCATCTTAAACCTCATTTGTATCTTGACGATTACAATCTGCATTCAAACCTTTCATGATTCTTGAAAACACCTCAATCGAGAGAATGAACCAACCGCACTTCATCTACAGAAGAAAATATTGATGCATATAGTTATGCACCAGAAAACACTCGGAACCTGAGTAAACATTTAACACATATCTGTGCTAGCTCTTTAGGCATTTTTATTACTGAAAATAACATTGTAACTCTTTTTCAAATTAGCCAATTTTGTCACAGCTCCAGCAAGTCAACTTCGGCTTTTCGTCCGAAACAACCTTATTATAACCTTGATATATATGCGTGCTCTTTTATTGTTACCTGGAAACCTTTTATATTCCACCATATTACCATCAGTGTTTAATCATCTAAAAACACAATTCTCTTGAAACCACCTCGGAATGATAACCGATGATTCAGTTATGGTAGCATTAAATGCAGAGGAAACAGAAAAATTATAGATGGCCTAAACGGCTAAAAGTTTGATGATAAAGAAAGGAGTGTTAGGAACGCTCGATAGAAAATTTAGTACTGTAAAATGGATTGAACTAAATCGGAAGGAGATCGAGGACAAATAAAAAGGACTTAACTCTTTATTCAAAGAATTCAGGTAATTCTGGATCCAATGAAATCTTCAGCAAATATCTTGCTCCGAAGTCATGTTAAATCTTGTGGAAATTTTTTCTTCATCAACCTTTGAACTTAGAAATTCCAAAATATCATCATAAATATCTTCGATATTTCTGAGGATATTTTCATAAATATTCTTGTCCGATATTATTTATCTCTTCGCGTTATCTGTGTTACATCATAAAGGAAACTATTTTAGTTTCTAAATTCATAAACCTTCGAGTTTAAATTATGAATGTTATTGAAGTAATGTTGGAAATTGATGCATGAGTTAGTATAATATAATGACACTTGATCAACGTGATTATATTATAGTAAGTCATGCTGAGTTTCTAATGGAATGTGATGATTCACAGATCATTACGTCATCATGTGCCATGTTACACGACACTTACATTCTATCTAATCTATAAACACATCAAGAACAAATTTTCTTGATAGTCCTATTTTTTCCCATGAATTCTGAAAATTTGACAAATCAAGATCGTGCCATTACGACTTCTTTCTTAGAACATTAACTATGTTCATCCCGAAATTCATATCTGTGAATTCTGGACCATTACAAGTGGTGCTTAATCGCAAGAAGAGGAAACAAAAGAATAAAGATCTGAAATAGAAATTGGAGTATAAATCGCAACAAATTGGAGAAAACATTAACAGTGGATGACAATGACTATAGAAGACAAAAACAAGGACTTCAAAATATAAGGGTAGATATAAAGCCCAACAACAACACCGAAATTACAAACCGTGAATATCAGTGCATATAGCAATATAAAGACACAGGAGAATTATAAATACAATAATCCCTAGAGCATAGTAGAAATAAACAGATTCTTCCAGTGGAAGTTGGAAAAGAAGAACGATCAATGCGATAGTCAGAATAAGAACAAGGATTGGAAACGGATTAAGCATTTTTATAATCTTTTGGATATATGAACTGAGAGAGAAGGTATAGAAGTGGTGAAAACTAATGGAATAGAAAAGGTAAATTTATAGCAGAAATACCAGACAAAGCAATCGAGACAGATCATCGCATTAAATTAAAGAGGATCCTAATTTTCCTTAAACCTCGAAGAATCAGATCTTATAGATTTCCAAGATTTCTTTTTGAATCCCTTGAATTCTGGAAATCAACCGTGACTACGTCACCGGTTAAGTCAAATCTTCATTTACTCATTTTCACTCTTTTGTGATAGTTTCATTCGTACTCTTCGAATAATCGAATTATTTCATCCTTATTACTCAATAGTAATAAAACTCTGTTTATCAGCTTATAGGAGTCATGAAAACATACTTATTATTATTCATGACCATCCTACTCAAATTTCGGGACGAAATTTCTTTAACGGGTAGGTACTGTGACGACCCAAAAATTTCCGATCAAATTTAAACTTAATTTTATATGATTTTGATACAATAAGCAAAGTCCGTTATGTTACGTCTCAAAATTTTTGAACTATTTCATATATTCAATTGACCATTGACTGTTCTCGACGATTCACAAACGTTTATTTGTAAGTAGAAATGTATGTATTTAAATATATAGTATATACATAATTGTAATTTGTAATATTACAAAATTTAGTTATTTGAATTAATATATGATATTATAATTTAAAATATATCTATACATATAAATAAAGTATATTGAATATTTATATTTGGTTTCGAATTTATTTTGTAAACGACAATAACGCTCAATTGTCATTTGATCGATATTAAACAAAGTTAAAAATGAACTTATGTGATTTTAAAATAAACGGTGATCCAAAAATGAGTTCTATAAATTTTAGGCTTACTAAAAATGTATTTAGAAACTGTTTGTTAAATATTAAAACTTTTTATATTTTACTAGGGATTGGGAGTGAATAATTAATGTATTTTTTTATTTAATATTTAATGATCGAATTTTATACCATAATGACCAAAATAAATAAATATAGTTAATTTAAAAATATGGGATTTTTCTAAACACTTTTTATCCGCCACTAATATACAACGGGGCACGATACAATACCCGTGTTAAGGTGTCGGTAGACTAATAGTAAATTAACCCGTGATTGTGAGAATTATTATGGAAGATCACTGTATGTGTT
Source organism: Rutidosis leptorrhynchoides (assembly GCF_046630445.1). NCBI lineage: Eukaryota > Viridiplantae > Streptophyta > Magnoliopsida > Asterales > Asteraceae > Rutidosis > Rutidosis leptorrhynchoides. The sequence goes on along the minus strand of NC_092338.1, from coordinate 96,760,689 downwards.
CTTTATCATTATTCATTATCTATTTTATATTATAAATACATAATACATATGATTCATTCATTACACTTGATCAAATATATCACTCCCTCTACATATGTTTCGATCACCTTCACCACTCAAGATATCAACCATCGCCGGACCACCATGATCTCCATAACCACCATTAAACCACCGTCACCTTACTACACACCAGGTACACCCATCTCTCTCACACCTCTCCTTTCTGTTGAATAATCAATGAAAAACATCAACATTAAAACCATGTTACTGCTTCGGTTCTGTTATGATCAATCAACCACCACAGCCGTCTACTTTTAAAACCACGAACCAGTCGACTTTAGTCGACTACAAACCAAACCTAAACCCACTTGGGTGTTACTATCGTTGAATCACCTCGCCACCCTAAAACCACTTTCGACCCATCCTCAACCCCTTCTTGAACCACCATCACTAACGACTACTATCTACTGCTTGGTTGCTATTTACGGTTCAGTCCAACAACCATTAAACACCATCACGAAACCGCCATCGTGATCTTGCTGCTACAATTATTATGTTTCTTCTTCAACACCCACTTCACTATTTAGAATCAACATAAACCCATCGTTGATTACCATCCAACACCTTCGTTATATCATCACCAACTTGCTCCAGTTCCTGCCGTTAATCGAGCTTGCTTCTGCTACATATCATGTTTTCTGTTTCAGGTAAGAACCATTCCACCGCCACCCCACATCATCCCCTTCATCGATACATTCACCAACTCGTTGATCACCAAAACTATTAACTGGTTACTGCTATAATCCTTTTTACTTTCGAATCAACAAGTACTTCAATACAACACCTAAACTATTCTTTTTACCACTCGATTTCTACTGCACCTGTCTTCTTACTGTTCCGGTTTAGATCGAACACCAACACCGTCATATCACTTTTTTGAACCCATTCTGATGATTAGTGTATCTGCTTATATTTTGTTTCAATCAACCATCACCACCGTCCCTAATACCAAAACACCACAACTACGATGACCGCCCATCACCATCAAGAATAACCTTAAACAACCCTAAACTGAGCCACGATCCACCATCAACTAAATACAACAATGAACACCATCATCATTGTATCACTACTGCAGCTACAAACGGTTATATTTTGTTCGAATCACAAGTTCTCGTTATCATTCCTTGCTGTACAATTTTCATGTCTGCAGCCCTCTATTTATTTCTGCTATTAGTTACTTGCTACTATTGATCGAGGTATGCACCGACCACCATAATTAATTATCTACAATTATTATCGTTGTTGTGTGATCGATAAAATGATGATGTGAAGATTGCTTATGAGAATGATGATACGAAAAAATAAATAATGATGATGAAGAATATATATGATGATAAAGACATTTGTGTTATTTTTTTTTCTTTTCTTTTGAGCTGACAGTTACCAAACCTAAACAACCTCACTTGAGAATTATTGGAGCCGCTTCTTTTCCTTCTTTTATTTGGAAATCCTTTGGATCGGGCTTCAAGGACACTGTTGGGCCATTTATGGACTGCTTCATTTGGGCCGATTATGTGTTGGTGTTCCAATTGGGCCGAGAGATATTAAACTGCTACTGCTGCTTTACGCCATCCTGTTTCTACTGTTGATCCGAATTGAAACCCACAGTAAAGATGATATTATTTGCTCCTATCTCCTGTGTATGCTACTGTTATGGTAATGAGGGTGACAGTAGATGACGAATGAAGGTGGTAATAAACAATAACGATGATGGCAATGCAATAATGATGGTGACGAGTAAGATAATGGGTATGATTGTGATAATGATGATAGAAGTGATTAAGATGATAATCATAATTTATGATGATAATCGATGTTGATAATGATGATTGTGTTGATAATGATGCTACTGAATCGATGATGGTACACGATAATGATACTGATGATGAGTGATTACGTTTGATTTTAAAGAAGAAGAAAGCACTGATAGATATTTGGGTTATATATTTTTGTCTGTGATCTAATTCAGAAATGAAACAGACAGAGTATTGGTTAGGGGTGTGTTTGCTTATTCAAGAGGTCGTGGGTTCGAGCCTAGGCAGTGGCGTGTATTTTTTTAGGCCTAGTACATTAAGGTAGTCTTCCTATTATTATTATTATTATTATTATTATTATTATTATTATTATTATTATTATTATTATTATTATTATTATTATTATTGTTATTATTATTATTATTATTATTATTATTATTATTATTATTATTATTATTATTATTATTATTATTATTATTATTATTATTATTATTATTATTATTATTAGATCATTATTTTCAAAACTATCATTTTAACAAATAAATATTTTATATATAAAAATATACTTATTGCATATACTATAACTATATTAATATTTCATATACATTATATATTAAACCTAATAACCTTGTTTACATAAATATTTACATATAACAAATTTTTGATTTAAAAATATAATAATAATTATATAGATTTATATGTATTAGTATAACCATATGTACAAATATTAAAATATACAAAATTAATATATATATATATATATATATATATATATATGACTATTAAAATAACAAATATATTACTAAATTAAATAAATAATATACATAAACTAGTTTGATTATTATTACCTGTTAATTATATGTGTTAATATATATATATACATGATATAGGTTCGTGAATCCGAGGCCAACCTTGCATTGTTCAGTTCCGTCGTATGCATATTTTTACTACAAAATATCGTATCGTGAGTTTCATTTGCTCCCTTTTTAAATGCTTTTGCAATATATATATTTTTGGGACTGTGAATACATACGCTACTTTTATAAATATTTTACGAAATAGACACAAGTAATCGAAACTACATTATATGTGTCATAACCCGTCCTAAACCATAAGGACAAATATAATAACATATGATTTCATCGCGAGGTATTGACCTCTATATGCGACATTTTTCAAAGAAAACTGCATTCGTTTTTACAATACAAACCATAACTTTTATTAAAAATACGAAGTTTAAATAACATAATAATAATTATCGTTTAGCGATAATCTTAGCCTTAGAAACTTTACATGTGATGATAACAACACGATTTCCAACGTATTTTACATTACAACTTCTCCGATATGCAGTTTTATTTTTGACACAAATATGCATACTCAAGATCTTGCTTAAATTCAACATGTTGCAGCGGAAGCTTTTAGTTATCACATGAGAATAAACATGCTTAAAACGTCAACATAAAGTTGGTGAGATATAGGTTTAATGCCGGCAGCATTATAAATATAGACCACAAGATTTCATATATAAACGTTTTAATAAAAATATTCTAAGTTGTTGAGCACTTGATAACCATACTTAACATTTAATCAACGTCGCATATTCCCTTTATTATGAAATCTTACTACACCGTACCAAGTGTAGTCACCGAAACGAAGTACTGTGCAACCGTTGAATACTGGTCGTCCGGTCCGGTTGGGGTTGTCAGGCCCGATAGATCTATCAACAGGATTCGCGTTTACAATACCTCATGTAAATAGTAGTTACCAAGTTACAGGGAAGTATGCCAGTGGTACAAATCAACGTAGAATATATATTTTTAATCACTTGTGTCCATAACGTAAATCATAAAATGCATGTATTCTCATCCCTAAATATTTAGAGTTTAAAAGTGGGACTATATAATCACTTTTGCCTTGAAGGTATTTAACACGACTTGGTCTTCGATAGATATCACGAACCTAACCATATATATAATATATCAACATATTTTCTTTTCAAGTAATCGTTACATATATATATATATATATATATATATATATATATATATATATATATATATATACTTATAATAGTTTTAATATTTTCTTAGTCCGTAGTTAGCAGTCTGTTGTTAATGGTCCACAATTAGTTGCTCAATAAAATAAATAAAGACCCCATCGTATTAGTATTGATCAGAATTAATCTCGACCCATGGTACCATGTTGTCAAATGACGTGTAGCGTACATAAAGTACCGTGTTGTCAAATGACGTGTTGCGTACAATCATGAGGTCTTATGATTAATCTTCTCGTGTTATTTACGGGTGGTCCTGAAATATATAAAATCAAATCATAAGTAAATATATATAAAATATCATATTAATTAGAAAAAATATGATTAGTTTAGTTTTACTCCAATTAATTTCGTAGCTAAACTAGCTTCGGATACCCGATTTTGTTTTAAGGTGTTCTTTGTAAAAACAAGTTGTATCTTGTTAAGTTAGCATATCATTATGATATATTACAGGTCTTGAAGTATTTTAAAAGTCAAGTTAGAAGGATCTATTTAGTTTGCGAACAAGTTTGAAATCATTCAAACTATGTTCTTGTTGTTATAATTTATAACTCAAAATAAGATAGCTATATAAATATGAATCGAATAAGATTATGAATAAGGTTACTACCTCAGGTTACTTGGATAAAGCTACTGGAAAAGATAAGAAAAATCTTGGAATCAAAAGAGTGGTGGAGTGGTATTGAAAGATTGGAAGTAATCTCCTTGAAATCGGATGACTATATTAATACGTTCTTGAGTAGGTACATGAAGAGAGATTAGGGAGTGAATTAACTTGAAATAAAATTGGAAATGAAATTGTATGTGTGTGTGTGTGCAAAATGATGTGATTATGGGATGGATATATAGGAGATTTAGTTTGTTTTCTTGCATATAAGTCATACATGAGGTTAAATGGTTGGTTCCCACATGTAACATCATGTCTAGTGGCTGATTATTGGAGTTTATTTTTGGTATATACTAATAGTAAATACGTATAGAAGCTGGGTATGATACGGTTACATATACCCTAGATATACTTGTAGAAATTTTGAGGAAACGGAACGAGAATTCAAATATGGATGGGTTTATAACTATAAAAGAGGCTCAAAACCGGGCTTTTATTTTGGGTCAAACCGGGCCAAAATAAAATTTTAAAACATTTTTAATAAAGCAATGCTAGCTTCCTTCCATACAGTACTTCAAATGGTGCAGCTTTAATACTCGCATGATAACTATTATTATACGAGAATTCTGCTAATGGTAGATATTTATCCCATCTGTTTCCAAGATCGATCACACATGCCCTGAGCATGTCTTCAAGAGTCTGAATTGTTCTTTCACTCTGCCCGTCAGTTTGTGGATGATATGCGGTGCTCATATCCAAATGAGTTCCCAGGGCTTCCTGTAGTGATTGCCAGAACTTTGATGTAAATCTAATATCACGATCAGATATAATGGAAATAGGTATTCCATGCCTTGAAACAATTTCCTTTATGTATAATTGTAATAATTTCTCCATTCTATCCGTTTCCTTTATAGGAAAGAAATGTGTAGATTTGGTAAGACGATCAACTATTACCCAAATGGTGTCATAACCCAGGCAGTCTTAGGTAACTTCGTGATGAAATCCATGGTAATACCGTCCCATTTCCATTCTGGGATTTCTGGTTGTTGAAGTAAGCCAGGGGCTCTGCCCCTTGGACCTCGCCAGGGGTTGCCACCCCTTGGACCCCGCTATCGGGGGCGCTGCCCCCGAACCCCCGTCATGATCAAGATAAGTTCAAACAAGTGTGCACTCCACACTTTCCCAAACTTGTTCGCTATTTATCAAGATTATTTTGGTTAACAAATTAATCTCATTACACTTAAATCATATTGGTGACATAAATCACCAACACAATATAGATTATAAGTATATATGTCAAAGAATGTTACATATAGTTATCGTTTTGAAAACTTAAGTTAGTGATCTCAAAATATACCTATAACTCATTGTTGTTAGTACACAATGAGACGTTAAACCATTCTTAAATCATGATAAATATGTATAGATATGTATATATACATAATCGTATAATTATCGTGTATTATATAGTTCGTGATATCACCGGTCAAATTGGAGGGTCAAACGTTGTGTAAAACTCTTTTCAAAAACATAAGTCTCAACAATTTGGATTGCTTATCATGTTGGTAAGGTTTAATTTATGTAAATATTAATCTCATAAGTATAAAATGATCAGAAAAATCCGGGTCGTTACAGTACCTACCCGTTAAATAAATTTCGTCCCGAAATTTTAAAATTATACCTATTTTGCGTCATCGGGAAACAAATGTGGATACTTTTGTTTCATCTGATCCTCTCATTCCCAAGTAAACTCGGGACCCCTTCGAGCATTCCAACGAACCTTAATGATTGGTATGTTGCTCTGCTTGAGCCGTTTAACTTCACGGTCCATGATTTCAACTGGTTCTTCTATGAATTGTAGTTTCTCGTCGACTTGGATTTCTTCATGTGGAATGGTGAGGTCTTCCTTTGCAAGACACTTCTTAAGGTTTGAAACGTGAAACGTATTATGTACTCCGGCGAGTTGTTGTGGTAACTCGAGTCGATAAGCTACCGGTCCAATGCGTTCAATGATCTTAAACGGGCCTACATACCTTGGGTTCAGTTTACCCCTTTTACCGAAATGTATTACACCTTTCCAAGGTGACACCTTTAGAATAACCATGTCACCGATCTGAAACTCTAATGGTTTCCTTCGGACATCGGCGTAGCTCTTTTGGCGACTACGAGCCATCCTCAATCTCTCCTTGATTTGTACTATCTTCTCAGTCATTTCGTGTATGATCTCGGGACCAGTTAATTGTCGATCTCCTACTTCATTCCAACAGATAGGGGATCTACACTTCCTTCCATACAGTGCTTCAAATGGTGCAGCTTTAATACTCGCATGATAACTATTATTATATGAGAATTCTGCTAATGGTAGATATTTATCCCATCTGTTTCCAAGATCGATCACACATGCCCTGAGCATGTCTTCAAGAGTCTGAATTGTTCTTTCACTCTGCCCGTCAGTTTGTGGATGATATGCGGTGCTCATATCCAAACGAGTTCCCAGGGCTTCCTGTAGTGATTGCCAGAACTTTGATGTAAATCTACTATCACGATCACATATAATGGAAATAGGTATTCCATGCCTTGAAACAATTTCCTTTATGTATAATCGTAATAGTTTCTCCATTCTATCCGTTTCCTTTATAGGCAAGAAATGTGCAGATTTGGTAAGACGATCAACTATTACCCAAATGGTATCATAACTCCAGGCAGTCTTAGGTAACTTCGTGATGAAATCCATGGTAATACCATCCCATTTCCATTCTGGGATTTCTGGTTGTTGAAGTAAGCTAGGAGCTCTGCCCCTTGGACCCCGCCAGGGGTTTCCACCCCTTGGACCCCGCTATCGGGGGCGCTACCCCCGAAACCCCGTCATGAACAAGATAAGTTCAAACAAGTGTGCACTCCACACTTTCCCAAACTTGTTCGCTATTTATCAAGATTATTTTGGTTAACAAATTAATCTCATTACACTTAAATCATATTGGTGACATAAATCACCAACACATTATAGATTACAAGTATATATGTCAAAGAATGTTACATATAGTTATCGTTTTGAAAACTTAAGTTAGTGATCTCAAAATATACCTATAACTAATTGTTGTTAGTACACAATGAGACGTTAAACCATCCTTAAATCATGTTAAATATGTATAGATATGTATATATACAAAATCGTATAATTATCGTGTGTTATATAGTTCGTGATATCATCGGTCAAATTGGACGGTCAAACGTTGTGTAAAACTCTTTTCAAAAACATAAGTCTCAACAATTTGGATTGCTTATCATGTTGGTAAGGTTTAATTTATGTAAATATTAATCTCATAAGTATAAAACGATCGGAAAAATTCGGGTCGTTACAATATGGTTGAATGGATCGAAGCCGAATATGCTCCTTTTAGCCTGGTAATCTAAGAATTAGGGAACATCACTAATTTTCAGAATTAGTGCACCCCTAATTAACGTGAATCCTAAAGATAGATCTATTGGGCCCAACAAGCCCCATTCTGGAATTTGAAATGCTTTAGTACTTCAAAATTTATCATGTCCGATGGGTGTCCCGGAATGATGGGGATATTCTATATGCATCTTGTTAATGTCGATTATCAGGTGTTCAATCCATATGAATGATTTTTGTCTCTATGCAGTTTGCGAAATGCCTGATATGAGATGTGTTATAAAAATGAAATCTTGTGGTCTATTAAAATGATGGAAATGATTATTTATGTTAAACTAATGAACTCACCAACCTTTTGGTTGACACTTTAAAGCATGTTTATTCTCAGGTATGAAAGAAATCTTCCGATGTGCATTTGCTCATTCTAGAGATATTACTTGGAGTCATTCATGACATATTTCAAAAGACGTTGCATTCGAGTCGTTGAGTTCATCAAGATTATTACTAGGTCAATTATTGTTGGATATATTATTAAATGGTATGCATGCCGTCAACTTTCAACGTAAAGAAAGATTGTCTTTTAAAAACGAATACAATGTTTGTAAAATGTATCATATAGAGGTCAAATACCTCGCAATGTAACCAAATGTAATGTATTTGTCCAAATGAATTAGGACGGGTCATTAGACTGGGGACTCGTAACCGGGCCTGAGGAGGTTAGAGTTCGTGTGAGGTTAACCGGGCCTGAGGAGGTTGGGTCCAAGGACTACCGATTGTGGAGTATAGTATTGAATGACGCATCCCCTGCGTCTGGATAACTATGCCGTGAATCGCGTAGTAAGGACTGTCGGTAGACTCTAGATTGATCAACTAGGATTCGTGTGCTCGTACAAGCCGCCGATCCTCATATTGTCTTTATGTTGTATGCTAGTTGGTTGTTAGCATGTTAGTTATATTGTTCGCATGTGTGGTGCTTATGCGATATCTGTAGATAGATTCCATTCACTTAGCGTTATGCTAATCCCCCACATTTCTACCCTTGCAGGTTTAAGTTCTGCTAGTTTGGATGGGTGCTAGTGTTGAAGACATGTTTGACGTGTGAACTCTGATGTGGACTTTTGCAACATGTATTTTGTAATAAGTAACACCGTCGTGTAAACTTAAATTTAATTATGTGGATTTATGTTGTGATATATTTAATGTTGTGATTTTAATATAAAAGTCTTCCGCTGTGTTTTAAAAAAAAATGGCCGGTGTTACAAGTGCAAAGGAATTCGGTTAGATTAGTGGTCTCCTGTTTGTTTTGGTTGGGGATGCTTTTTGGAAGTTTATGGCTTTTGAAGTTCGATCAAGATTTGGGTAGTTTAATCCCAAACCCCATGCTCTAGATGTCGTTTGGAAGTTAAACTCTTTGGTCGAAACTTGTAATTTTGAACGAAATTCGTAAGATGGGCCGTTGTGGGCCCGGTATTGTAAAACTTATTTTTCGTCATGGAATTCCTTTAGTTTTATATATATCGACATGTTGTAAAAGTGGTTTCGTATAAAAGTGTCGGGAAGCGGGTTTTCCGCTCACGTAAGTTGGACCCGGGGATCAGTTTCTGGTAGTTGATTGGGACGATGTCCCAAAAGGCTGGACACCGTCTAGGCCTTCAGTACTGGATGCCGTCCAGAATCCTGGACGCCGTCCAGATGTACTAGTCCAGAAAAAAAATTAGGGTCGTATTTTGTTATAATGAGGGTTGGGATGTTATAAGTGGTATCAGAGCATGGTCTAAGGGATTTAGGCGACTTGAGATAGGTGCCTAGACTTAGACTTTATTGTGTATGCGCTTTACGCGGGACTTGTAGGAGACGGGTCGGACCGGGGATTGTTTAGTGCATAGGTTTATGTGATCTAACTATGCGCTAATTGTTTCGTGTTGTGCTTTGCAATCATCAAACGAGATAGACGTTGTACTGGCAAGTTAATGCGATGTGATCGCATAACAATGACTAGCTACCAATGTTACGGGTTCAAATCGTGTCAAATAAGCGATGTACGACGATTGTTAAGCAAGATGGGGCGGTGTGGCGTATATGTGTCTATATTGTGGAATTACCTTGTATTGTTGTTTAATCTATTTTCGTTTTATAGTATGAAGATGAGAAACAGACACGACACCAATGACGGAAGTACGAGTGAGGATGCCGAGTTTACGGCCAAAGTTGAGGCCATCTTTAAGAAACAAAAAGCGGAGTTTCTCGCGGACGTCCGAAAGGTTTTTCAAGATTCGGTCGATGAGCAAGTAACCGATTTAATTAATGAACGAATGAAGGCCACAATCGAAGAGGCACTTGATGCTAGAAATATTTATCCTCGCGGTGAAGGAGGTGATGGTAACGGTGGGTATGGAAGGCGGGACTTCCATTACAAAAATTTCAAAGATGCCTAACCTCCTATGTTTAATGGAATGAGGGACTTGGTGAAAAGTACATGTTGGATCTTTGACATCGAGGGGGCCTTCAGTACCGTGGAATGTCCTCCCGAGAAGAAAACGAGGTACGATTCTAGCATGTTGCGCGAAGAGGCGAAGATGTAGTGGGATGATGAGATTCAATTGTATGGAGAAGAACAATGTATGAGCTTGACATGGGAGGAGTTTAAGAAAGAGTTCTTCGGTGAATATCGAACTCCATCCGACCTTAATCAAATCCGAGACGAGTTACGCGAATTGCGACAAGGAGTTTAATATTTTTAACACAAAAATAGAGTGTTTTTATTTTATTTTTGAATTTGTTTTCAGAAAAACATTAAAAACTTTAACTATTAATGAATTGAATTTTATAAATTTATTTTTAAGATTTATAAACGGATAAAGAACAGGTGTAAAAACCGAATTTCCGTTACAAATATAAATCTATAAAAGAGATTATAAATTTAATTAATTATAAGTTATATATAAAAAAAAAATAAAAATAGAGACAAAGCATACGCGAATCGTGTAGACCTACACGAAACGCGTGGAAGACAAAGCTTACGCGAAACGCGTAGACCTACGCGAAACGCGTAAGGTCAAAAGTAGCTGAACATAACAGACGGGCAGAGGGCTGTTCTTCACACACTCTCTTTCATTTTTTTTCTGCTGTGGACGAGAAGAAAGCACAAAAACTCGAAAATCACACCCAAAAACTTAAATTAACACTTCCAATCTTCTCCAATTCTTCAATCTTTCAACATGCCTAGATTGGTAAGGGTTCTAAACCCATTTTACTTAGTGTTCTTCAAGTTTTTCATTATTTTTCTTTATAGCTTTAATCCGATTTATATGCATGTTTTTGCTGAATTTTGCTTGTTTAATGCTATATTTATGTTGTTAGTAGGATAATAAACCCGATTAGCATAAAAAAATGATGTTTAATTGGTTATTGAAAATTAGGGTTTATACAAAATTGGGGAAAATTAGGAAATTGATACTGAGGTGTGTTAATTTGGTTGTAATTAGTTGTTTTTGAGTGTTTTGTTAGTAGATAGAACTTGTGAACATGATTTTGATTGCTTGATTGTGTGATTTTTAATTTTAGCCTAAATTTGTTAAGTTTTGTCATTTCTATGAATCAAGTATGCGTTTTAATGATGTTAAGGATGATTTAGAAGCTGAGATACGCGCAATGTGATTGAATTGAATTAGATATGCTTAGAAAAATTACGTGTTTTCACTTGTGAATTAAACTTTCTATATGAAACTTGATTTTTGATTTGTGATTTTTTGGTTTGTTTTTGCTTTGTTTTGAATTATAGAACTAAATCTTCCAAGTTTGTTGAATTAAATTGATTAAGGTGGTGTTGACAACAAAGTTGTTTGTTGAAATTAGAATCTTTGGTAACATTGACACATCCTATTGGGATGATCTCCTTGTTTTGAAAATGTTATGCAGGGACCAATTAGAATGAGGGCAGTGAACCAACAACAAGATCAAGTTACGCCCGAAATGGAACAACAGCTTTTGCAACTACACCCGATTCTTCAATTTCCTATGGAATTAAGCCAAAGGGTACAAAAAGTTAAGGATTTACTTACTCTGGTAAATCGAACAATCAATCAAGTTTGCATTGTTGATTGGACTCCCCTAGGTCCCCCAGTTAATTTAGATACACAGATAAAGAATACTTTAACCCAAAGCTACACGGATGATTTTGGGGTAATTAGGTATTTTAATGACTGGGAGAGATTATTTCGTTTGACTGCTCCTGTATATAGGGAATTGTGTTTAGAATTTTACTCTACTGTTAGGATGAATACCCGCCCCGCAACTGTCCAAGATACTAGTTTCCTACAATTCCGACTGGGTGGGGTTGATAGAGTAATGTCCCTAGGCGACATAACTATGGCCTTAGGGATTTATGAGGGTGATGATATGATTGCTCCAGGTTTTTGGGAATTTATATTTACAGGAGCTAGGTATTCAGGAGATTATGATTCTGTCAGCGTCTGACGATCTTTTTCCGGAAGAAATTCATATACAGCAGGCCGAGAATCATACCTTAAGATCCAAGATATTCGCTATCGATTAATTCATAAATTTATAGCGAACACGATTAACCAAAGGGCATTCCTTACTACAGATAGGATTAATTATGTCGACCTTTGGTATTTGGATGTTATTAGAGATAGGGAAACTAATATTAGTATACCCTATGGAGTGGCCTACTTTTTGGCCAATGTAGGTAAGGGTGCTCGAGGAGACAGTGACATGTCGGGGGGTCACTATATCACGTGTTTGGCATCCTGGTTCGATACCAACCCGAACGACTTCGCACCTCCAATCCAACCGATAAATCAACAGGTTCGCACCTTAGGATTGGATGTGTATAGGACAGCTAAGGCCATACGTGTGAGGGCTGGGGTGATTAGTTTAAGGCCACAGGAAGTTGCACCTCAGGAACCCATGGAAGAGGATGACGAACCCGAGAGGGAAGCCAGGAGGAGACGACGAGATACAGATCAGGCTAGCTCGTCTCATACAGGTACTTCTAATTTTGATATGCTCCAAAACTCATTTAACTCATTGAGTTTGGATGTACGTAACTCTTATCAAAACTGGGGAGTCAGATCAGAAGATCAGTACACGGCTTTATCTCGGCAGTTAGGGGACATTAGGCATACCCAATTAGACATCAGGCAGACCCAATTAGATCAATATAGTATGCTGTCCAACATCCGATATGATCAGAGGGGAATAGGAAATCAATTAGAGTGGGCGCACCAACAGGCATATTTATACGCGTCTAACCCACAATCATACGCACCCTCAGCCTTTCCATCATATCCCCCATGGCAGTCACCCAATGACCCTCTACCTCCACCATATGATCACAACGCCGCCATTGCCGCGAGTCAGGATGCATATAGGCGTTTCTACGAGGAACAACGCCTAAACGAGCAACGGCAACGACAGCAGCAGGAGGAGGGCGAACGAGGAGGCCCATATTGGAGCCCATTTGATTAGTTCTAGTTCTATTGTTTTGAACATTTACATTTTTATTTTTATGGTTTGTAATAACATATAATTGTGTGGTGTGTATTTTTACATTTTTATGTTTCTTATGTTTGATTATATTTTTGCAAGAAATTAGTGTGGGGTAAAATTGTTTTGTACGACTGAAGTACAACCCCATATCTTATATGTTTTTAACATGGTTTTGACAGGTACAAACGGAAATGCAATAAGATGAAACGAAACCAAACACGGATATGCATTGTGATACAAAAATTGGATACAATCATAGGTAAAACAATTTGAAAAAAAATTCAAATCGGTTACAAAGGAAGTTCTAAAAACCTTACACTTTTTAAGCTCTCACATTTATATATTTTAATCTATTTTGTTGTAATGAGGGCATTCCAAAAAAAATAAGTGTGGGGTGGGGATATAAATTTTCGAGAACTTATAACTTGGTCATTTTTACGAAAATTGAGAAAATTTTGAAAAATTTTAAACAAATATACTTGTCAAAAACAGAAAGTATCATCGCTATACCCTAGAAAAACAAGTTATTTGATTAAAAACATATGAAAAGGTAAAACCAACTATAAGAAAGGATAAAAGAAAAAGAAAACACGTTTTTAAAATCTCAGAATGTGCAATTAAATCAATTTCAGCACAAGACTACAGATTGAGATTTGACAACTCATGGCTCATCAGGAATATCTGGATTTTCAAATTACGGAAACTTGTCTTAACAGACTTGTTATCCTTTTCAAAAAATCAAAATGTTTTAATGAAAGATCCTGTTTTCCTTAGGATCAAATTTTTCATTCCATTGAAATCTATTGTCCCGTGTACCCAAAAGCGTGAGTATTCAGAAAAGCGTGTGTTTCATGAAATTGTGATTCGTGTTGGTGTGTATACTTCAAAGTGTGAGTGTGTATCAAGTGTGTGTTATACGAGAAAAGCGTGTGTTCAAATGTGTGCGTGTGTACTATATACAAATCTTAAACCAACTTTTGAAACACCCTTCAATTAGAACCACCATCATAACCAAACACTTCCGATTACCTCTCAACCAAATCATTACCTAAACCACCATCCATACTATTCAAACCACCCACCAAAATAAACAAATACCAAAAAAAAAAACCTTTCAACCACAATTTCAAAATACCGATTAATCCGATTGCATACACGATATATCCACCGACGATTCAGAAACTTACGAAATATCACAATACATTTCGGTTCACCATATTAAGTTCTTACGAAATTGCATTGTCATTTACCATGTATTTTTCAAGTGAAGATATTTTAGTAAAAAAAAAAAAAAAAAAAAAAAAAAAAAAAAAAAAAAAACTATATATATATATATATAACTATTTTCCTGTATCATTCCTATCTTACTCCTTCAACACCGGAGATTTGTAAAGGTTTGATACTTGTTCCATGTCGCTATCATTACCAGATTAGCTGTGGATGACACCAAAACACTCACAATTGATAAGTGCTATCTCATCGCGTTCTCTGAACCGAGAAAGTATGTTTACCGGGGTAGTATGTTATCCGTGCGGTTGTTCAAAACCAGAATAACTTTGAATGCACATGACCTTATTAACTAAAATTTCGGAAAATGAGTCTAGTGTAAAAGCTAGCTTGTTATCCTGTTTAAAATGATAAAATGTTTTCTTAAGGTCCAATTTTCCCTTAGGATCCAAATTTTTAAAACCCTAATCACGAGTTTCATGTTTGTTTCTGTTGTCAGAATTTCATTTCGTGTGGTGTGCGTGTGATCCAATAAATACTGTGTTGTGTAATATATTTCATATAGCGTGTGTTTCATTTCGTGTAGTGTGTGTTGTGTAATATATAATGTTCTAACTCTGTTAAAAGATGTAATTGCTTGAGGACAAGCAACGTTCTAGTGTGGGGTATTTTGATATTGCTCTAAACATACATATTATTCGACGCAATATCACTTATATTTCATAGGTTTTTATCATCTACAAAGACATTCAACGCGCATTTCACGAGAAAAACGACAAAAGTGGATAAGAGCTTACTATTTGAAGATTCAACGATAAAACGATAGTTTTAAACCAGATTTATATCAAGAAACGTTTATCCGAATGAAAGTACAAGATAAATGAAGAAAAGAAGTTCAAATGTAAAGTGCCAAGTCAGTACACGTCAACACGGAATCAACAAAGAACAACTGAAAAAGAAAAATGAAGAAAATTTCTGTTTACTCTTACACGAATCGTGTAGTGGTACACGAATCGTGTAGAATATCTGGTCTTACACGAATCGTGTAGCCATACACGAATCGTGTAATGTTAGGCCAAAGTACTGTTCCGGATTTCCAGAAGGGGCGGCTGGCTTTATGGTTTTAAAACATTTCTTTTCAAGTGGTGCAGACTTTTGACTCAAACATTCAGCAAATGGACTAGCTTTTTGACCAACTAAACTTCACCAACTACTAATTTTTCAAGCATAAATATGGAGTACGTACAGAGATCAAGAGACATATATTACACACAGGAGATTACAACACAAAATTACTATACACATACTATTGTCACTTTTATTATCAGTATTATTTACATTTCAGTTTCAAAGTTCAATTATTAGGATTAGTTTCAAATATTAAGGGGGTATTGTTCGTGATAAAGGGTGTTATTATTGTAATTTTTCTACCGTTTGAAGTTAATGCAAGTGAAGATATTTTAGTAAGTTTACTCTGTTAAAATTAGCGTTGTTATTATGTTTGCATATCTATATTTTTATGTCTACCCTAGTGTAATGAATAGCTAAATTTCCCTAGTGTTTGCTTAAATGTAGAGCCCCTAGTGAAATGGATTGTTACCATCTGTAAAAGTTAAAATGTAACTTTAGCATTTTTAATATTGAGCCTAGTTAAAAAGAACCATTTTTATGTAATTAGGTATTTAACCCTTGCCACTTAATTTATTAAATTCAAATAACGAAAGTTATTTTTATTTACATAAATTAAGCTTCAACATTAAAAGTGATCTAGACGAATTTATGGATAATTTATTAACACCAATTTAGAAATAAACTTCGGTGGTTTGGGTGATATCAATAAATTACATGACAGTGAAATTATAAAAAGGGAAACCGTTATAATTTGGGTATTGGCGAAGGTCAAAACTAGGTTAGGTCTCAATTTAAATACTTGGGGAATAGTAGCTTTCTAAAAAGAATCCGATGAAAATTAGATTTTATTTAGTTAAGTTGTAACCTTATGTTTATTCGAGAGAAAAATGTAAAGTTTGATACTAGAACATTTTAATAGGGCGTAAAACTTAAAACAATCCATGGACCTAGGGGTGACACAATTAAGTAAACACTCCCATTTATCTTATTTATATTTGTTATAAAAGTATTATTATTATTATTTACGATTTACCATTTTAAAATATTAGAAAAATACATAAAAACATTTAATTTTCGTAACAGTTAAGTTGTCACATATTTTTACACGTACACGAATCGTGTATCATCACACGAATCGTGTAAGGCTAAAACGCGGCTACAGTACAGCTAGGTTAAAATTAGGGTTTTTGTTATTTAATTATATTTATATTTAGGTTATTAGTTATTTTAGTTATTTTAATTAAGTTAATTAGTTAAAGTTATTTAAAATACTTAAAATACATGTTTTAATCCTAAAATTAGTATTACTTATTATAGGTTTATAAATTGTAATTAGTTTATAATTAGTAAATTAATTAAATTCCTTTTAATTTGTATTAGTTTTACTAAAAATGCATTTTAGTTAATATTAAATAAGTTTCTATTGTAATTGCTCAAAACAAAATTCTAAATATATAGTTTCATTAAAAATTACTATTTTACTAATTACCATTTAGTAACATAATTAATGCATCATAATTAGTTTATTTTCATTTAGTTCCTTTTTAAGTTAATTTTTGTAATCTTGTAATTTTATTTAGTAAATTAGTTAAGTTATTTTCTGTTACTGTTATATTATAAATTCCTAATCCAAAACCCCCTTTAATTAAGTTTGACATCAAGGACTATTAAAAACCATTAAACACTCCATCTCCCTGTGGAACGAATCGGATTTACCAACAAACTAAACTACACGGATAGGACTAGTTGCCTATATATATGTGTGAAATCAACCTGAAATCAATAAAATACCACATATACAATAAATCAATTCATGTAACAAAACAACTCAAATCCGTTCATAAATAAAGGTTACGTTTCCGCACATCATATACGTGTCTATGGTATCTCAAGATTACATAATATACAATACAAGTTGATTAAGTTATGGTTGGAATAGATTTGTTACCAATTTTCACGTAGCTAAAATGAGAAAAATTATCCAATCTTGTTTTACCCATAACTTCTTCATTTTAAATCCGTTTTGAGTGAATCAAATTGCTATGGTTTCATATTGAACTCTATTTTATGAATCTAAACAGAAAAAGTATAGGCTTATAGTCGGAAAAATAAGTTACAAGTCGTTTTTGTAAAGGTAGTCATTCCAGTCGAAAGAACGACGTCTACATGACCATTTTAGAAAACATACTTCCACTTTGAGTTTAACCATAATTTTTGGATATAGTTTCATGTTCATAATAAAAATCATTTTCTCAGAATAACAACTTTTAAATCAAAGTTTATCATAGTTTTTAATTAACTAACCCAAAACAGCCCGCGGTGTTACTACGACGGCGTAAATCAGATTTTACGGTGTTTTTCGTGTCTCCAGGTTTTAAATCATTAAGTTAGCATATCATATAGATATAGAACATGTGTTTAGTTGATTTTAAAAGTCAAGTTAGAAGGATTAACTTTTGTTTGCGAACAAGTTTAGAATTAACTAAACTATGTTCTAGTGATTACAAGTTTAAACCTTCGAATAAGATAGCTTTATATGTATGAATCGAATGATGTTATGAACATCATTACTACCTTAAGTTCCTTGGATAAACCTACTGGAAAAGAGAAAAATGGATCTAGCTTCAACGGATCCTTGGATGGCTCGAAGTTCTTGAAGCAGAATCATGACACGAAAACAAGTTCAAGTAAGATCATCACTTGAAATAAGATTGTTATGGTTATAGAAATTGAACCAAAGTTTGAATATGATTATTACCTTGTATTAGAATGATAACCTACTGTAAGAAACAAAGATTTCTTGAGGTTGGATGATCACCTTACAAGATTGGAAGTGAGCTAGCAAACTTGAAAGTATTCTTGATTTTATGTAACTAGAACTTGTAGAATATATGAAGAACACTTAGAACTTGAGAGAGATCAATTAGATGAAGAAAATTGAAGAATGAAAGTGTTTGTAGGTGTTTTTGGTCGTTGGTGTATGGATTAGATATAAAGGATATGTAATTTTGTTTTCATGTAAATAAGTCATGAATGATTACTCATATTTTTGTAATTTTATGAGATATTTCATGCTAGTTTCCAAATGATGGTTCCCACATGTGTTAGGTGACTCGCATGGGCTGCTAAGAGCTGATCATTGGAGTGTATATACCAATAGTACATACATCTAAAAGCTGTGTATTGTACGAGTACGAATACGGGTGCATACGAGTAGAATTGTTGATGAAACTGAACGAGGATGTAATTGTAAGCATTTTTGTTAAGTAGAAGTATTTTGATAAGTGTATTAAAGTCTTTCAAAAGTGTATAAATACATATTAAAACACTACATGTATATACATTTTAACTGAGTCGTTAAGTCATCGTTAGTCGTTACATGTAAGTGTTGTTTTAGGTTAACGATCTTGTTAAATGTTGTTAACCCAATGTTTATAATATCAAACGAGATTTTAAATTATTATATTATCATGATATTATCATGTATGAATATCTCTTAATATGATATATATACATTAAATGTCTTTACAACGATAATCGTTACATATATGTCTCGTTTAAAAATCATTAAGTTAGTAGTCTTGTTTTTACATATGTAGTTCATTGTTAATATACTTAATGATATGTTTACTTATCATAGTATCATGTTAACTATATATATATCCATATATATGTCATCATATAAGTTTTACAAGTTTTAACGTTCGTGAATTACCCGTCAACTTGGGTGGTCAATTGTCTATATGAAACATATTTCAATTAATCAAGTCTTAACAAGTTTGATTGCTTAACATGTTGGAAACATTTAATCATGTAAATATCAATCTCAATTAAAATATATAAACATGGAAAAGTTCGGGTCACTACAGTACCTACCCGTTAAATAAATTTCGTCCCGAAATTTTAAGCTGTTGATGGTGTTGACGAATCTTCTGGAAATAGATGCGGGTATTTCTTCTTCATCTGATCTTCACGCTCCTAGGTGAACTCGGGTCCTCTACGAGCATTCCATCGAACCTTAACAATTGGTATCTTGTTTTGCTTAAGTCTTTTAACCTCACGATCCATTATTTCGACGGGTTCTTCGATGAATTGAAGTTTTTTGTTGATTTGGATTTCATCTAACGGAATAGTGTTATGTACAGCCACGAGTTGTTGAGGTAACTCAAGTCGGTAAGCTACTGGTCTGACACGATCAATAATCTCGAATGGTCCAATATACCTTGGATTTAATTTCCCTCGTTTACCAAATCGAACAACGCCTTTCCAAGGTGCAACTTTAAGCATGACCATCTCTCCAATTTCAAATTCTATATCTTTTCTTTTAATGTCAGCATAGCTCTTTTGTCTACTTTTGGCGGTTTTCAACCGTTGTTGAATTTGGATGATCTTCTCGGTAGTTTCTTGTATAATCTCCGGACCCGTAATCTGTCTATCCCTCACTTCACTCCAACAAATCGGAGACCTGCACTTTCTACCATAAAGTGCTTCAAACGGCGCCATCTCAATGCTTGAATGGTAGCTGTTGTTGTAGGAAAATTCTGCTAATGGTAGATGTCGATCCCAACTGTTTCCGAAATCAATAACACATGCTCGTAGCATGTCTTCAAGCATTTGTATCGTCCTTTCGCTCTGCCCATCAGTTTGTGGATGATAGGCAGTACTCATGTCTAGACGAGTTCCAAATGCTTGCTGTAATGTCTGCCAGAATCTTGAAATAAATCTACCATCCCTATCAGAGATAATAGAGATTGGTATTCCATGTCTGGAGACGACTTCCTTCAAATACAGTCGTGCTAACTTCTCCATCTTGTCATCTTCTCTTATTGGCAGGAAGTGTGCTGATTTGGTGAGACGATCAACTATTACCCAAATAGTATCAAAACCACTTGCAGTCCTTGGCAATTTAGTGATGAAATCCATGGTAATGTTTTCCCATTTCCATTCCGGGATTTCGGGTTGTTGAAGTAGACCATGATGGTTTCTGATGCTCAGCTTTGACCTTAGAACACGTCAAACATTCTCCTACGTATTTAGCAACATCGGCTTTCATACCCTGCCACCAAAAATGTTTCTTGAGATCCTTGTACATCTTCCCCGTTCCAGGATGTATTGAGTATCTGGTTTTATGAGCTTCTCTAAGTACCATTTCTCTCATATCTCCAAATTTTGGTACCCAAATCCTTTCAGCCCTATACCGGGTTCCGTCTTCCCGAATATTAAGATGCTTCTCCGATCCTTTGGGTATTTCATCCTTTAAATTTCCCTCTTTTAAAACTCCTTGTTGCGCCTCCTTTATTTGAGTAGTAAGGTTATTATGAATCATTATATTCATAGATTTTACTCGAATGGGTTCTCTGTCCTTCCTGCTCAAGGCATCGGCTACCACATTTGCCTTCCCCGGGTGGTAACGAATCTCAAAGTCGTAATCATTCAATAATTCAATCCACCTACGCTGCCTCATATTCAGTTGTTTCTGATTAAATATGTGTTGAAGACTTTTGTGGTCGGTATATATAATACTTTTGACCCCATATAAGTAGTGCCTCCAAGTCTTTAATGCAAAAACAACCGCGCCTAATTCCAAATCATGCGTCGTATAATTTTGTTCGTGAATCTTCAATTGTCTAGACGCATAAGCAATCACCTTCGTTCGTTGCATTAATACACAACCGAGACCTTGCTTTGATGCGTCACAATAAATCACAAAATCATCATTCCCTTCAGGCAATGACAATATAGGTGTCGTAGTTAGCTTTTTCTTCAATAACTGAAACGCTTTCTCTTGTTCATCATTCCATTCAAATTTCTTCCCTTTATGCGTTAATGCAGTCAAGGGTTTTGCTATTCTGGAAAAGTCTTGGATGAACCTTCTGTAGTAACCAGCTAGTCCTAAAAACTGGCGTATGTGTTTCGGAGTTTTCGGGGTTTCCCACTTTTCAACAGTTTCTATTTTGCCGGATCCACCTTAATACCTTCTTTGTTCACTATGTGACCGAGGAATTGAACTTCTTCCAACCAAAATGCACACTTTGAAAACTTAGCGTACAATTCTTCCTTCCTCAATACTTCTAACACCTTTCTCAAATGTTCACCGAGTTCTTGGTCATTCTTTGAGTAAATAAGTATGTCATCAATGAAAACAATGACAAACTTGTCAAGGTATGGTCCACACACTCGGTTCATAAGGTCCATGAACACAGCTGGTGCATTAGTTAAACCAAACGGCATGACCATAAACTCGTAATGACCGTAACGTGTTCTGAAAGCAGTCTTTGGAATATCATCTTCTTTCACCCGCATTTGATGATACCCGGAACGTAAGTCAATCTTTGAATAAACAGACGAGCCTTGTAGTTGATCAAATAAGTCATCGATTCTCGGTAGTGGGTAGCGGTTCTTGATGGTAAGTTTGTTCAACTCTCGGTAGTCGATACACAACCTGAATGTACCATCTTTCTTCTTGACAAACAAAACAGGAGCTCCCCACGGTGATGTGCTTGGTCGAATGAAACCACGCTCTAAAAGTTCTTGTAATTGGCCTTGCAGTTCTTTCATCTCGCTGGGTGCGAGTCTGTAAGGAGCACGATCTATTGGTGTAGCTCCTGGTATAAGATCTATTTGAAATTCAACGGATCGATGTGGGGGTAATCCCGGTAATTCTTTCGAAAATACATCGGGAAATTCTTTTGCAATGGGAACATCATTGATGCTCTTTTCTTCAGTTTTTACTTTCTCGACGTGTGCTAGAACAGCATAGCAACCTTTTCTTATTAGTTTTTGTGCCTTCAAATTACTAATGAGATGTAGCTTCGTGTTGCCCTTTTCTCCGTACACCATTAAGGGTTTTCCTTTTTCTCGTATAATGCGAATTGCATTTTTGTAACAAACAATCTCTGCTTTCACTTCTTTCAACCAGTCCATACCGATTATCACATCAAAACTCCCTAACTCTACTGGTATCAAATCAATCTTAAATGTTTTGCTAACCAGTTTAATTTCTCGATTTCGACATATATTATCTGCTGAAATTAATTTACCATTTGCTAATTCGAGTAAAAATTTACTATCCAAAGGCGTCAATGGACAACTTAATTTAGCACAAAAATCTCTACTCATATAGCTTCTATCCGCACCCGAATCAAATAAAACGTAAGCAGATTTATTGTCAATAAGAAACGTACCCGTAACAAGCTCCGGGTCTTCCTGTGCCTCTGCCGCATTAATATTGAAAACTCTTCCGCGGCCTTGTCCATTCGTGTTCTCCTGGTTCGGGCAATTTCTAATAATGTGGCCCGGTTTTCCACATTTATAACAAACTACATTGACATAACTTGCTCCGACACTACTTGCTCCGCCATTACTCGTTCCGACACCATTTTTTCCTTTCGTTCTATTAACCCCTGGTCCGTAGACCTCACACTTCGCCACGCTATGACCATTTCTTTTACACTTGTTGCAAAATTTGGTGCAGAACCCCGAGTGATACTTTTCACACCTTTGGCATAGCTGCTTCTGATTGTTGTTGTTGTTGCGGTTAGTATTATTGTTGGGATGATTGTTGTAGTTGCTGTTGTTGTTGTTGTTGTTGTTGTTGGGCCGTTTGTTGTAGTTACGATTGATGTTGCGATTGTTGGGATAATTGTTGCGATTATTGTTGTAATTGCTGTTGTTGTATTGGTGATTCTTATCACCGTTTTCCTCCCACTTTCTTTTGACTTGCTTCACATTGGCCTCTTCAGCAGTCTGTTCTTTAATTCTTTCTTCAATCTGGTTCACTAGTTTGTGAGCCATTCTACATGCCTGTTGTATGGAGGCGGGCTCGTTTGAACTTATATCTTCTTGGATTCTTTCCGGTAATCCTTTCACAAACGCGTCGATCTTCTCTTCCTCATCTTCGAATGCTCCCGGACACAATAGGCACAATTCTGTGAATCGTCTTTCGTACGTGGTAATATCAAATCCTTGGGTTCGTAACCCTCTAGTTCTATCTTGAGCTTATTGACCTCGGTTCTGGGACGGTATTTCTCGTTCATCAAGTGCTTGAATGCTGACCACGGTAGTGCGTACGCATCGTCTTGTCCCACTTACTCTAGATAGGTATTCCACCATGTTAACGCAGAACCTGTGAAGGTATGCGTAGCGTACTTCACTTTGTCCTCTTCAGTACACTTACTTATGGCAAACACCGATTTGACCTTCTAGGTCCACCGTTTCAATCCGATCGGTCCTTCGGTTCCATCAAATTCCAAAGGTTTGCAGGCAGTGAATTCTTTGTAGGTGCATCCTACATGATTTCCGGTACTGCTAGATCCAAGGTTATTGTTGGTATGTAGCGCAGCCTGTACTGCGGCTATGTTTGAAGATAGAAAAGTACGGAATTCCTCTTCATTCATATTCACGGTGTGTCGAGTAGTCGGTGCCATTTCCTTCAAAATAGTCAAATGGAACAAGTTAATCATACAGAATATTAAGAGTAGTTAATAGTATTTCGTAGCATAATATGAACTCATTTATAAAAGCTTTTTCTTCATATTAGCGTTTTATAAGTTTAAATTCGGGTAGTACCTACCCGTTAAGTTCATACTTAGTAGCTAATATACAATTCAACTACTACAATTCTATATGAAAAACTGATTATAATAATATTTCGCGTTCAAACTTTTACACAATATTTTACAAACTTACAATACCGCTTATTTTACATATAGCATGAAATATAGCACACAATAAATTCGATACAAGATGGTTGTGAAGATAATTCTAGCTAGTACACAAGTCATTCAGCAAAGGCAATAAAGACACGTAATTCATACGTCAAGAAACAAGTCATGCATTCTGGTTTTACTAGGATTACTTCCCATCCTTGGTCTTGTGGAACATAACCGTTATGGCCGTTGATAAGACAGCGTGTTGTAACATCGTCAAAGGGACGAGGGTTACGTAATGTCCAACAGTCCCGTAACAATCTAAAAACCTCATTTCTTACCCCAATTACCGACTCCGTCACTTGTGGGAACGTTTTGTTTAATAGTTGTAGCCCGATGTTCTTGTTCTCACTTTGGTGAGAAGCGAACATTACTAATCCGTAAGCATAACATGCTTCTTTATGTTG
The DNA here is from genome assembly GCF_046630445.1 of Rutidosis leptorrhynchoides. Taxonomy (NCBI): domain Eukaryota; kingdom Viridiplantae; phylum Streptophyta; class Magnoliopsida; order Asterales; family Asteraceae; genus Rutidosis; species Rutidosis leptorrhynchoides. The sequence continues at coordinate 96,735,828 of NC_092338.1, read as the reverse complement.
CATGTTAGCCGCTTTTTCTAAATCACGAAGTCCAATATTCGGATATATTGAGTCAAAATAATTTCTTAACCCATTGCGTAAAATAGCATTTGGGTTCCCCGCAATATATGCGTCAAAGTAAACACATCGTAACTTATGGATTTCCCAATGTGTATTAATAAGGCATTCTTGGAACGTTCTTCGAATGTCTTACAAACTGATCTCGCCTTAAATAGTTGTGCCGAAGAATTCTGACCGACTCTAGACAAGATTTCATCAATCATGTCTCCGGGTGGGTCTCTTAAAATATTGGGTTTTCTATCCATTTTGTGTTTTTATACTGTAAAATAGACAAGAGTTAGATTCATAAAAAAAAATACTTATTAATACAAGCAATTTTTACATATATCATAAAGCATAAGCACACTATATTACATATATTACACCACACGAATACAACTATCTTATTCCGACTCGCTTGTTTCTTCTTCTTCGATTTTGGTTCATTTTGCCAAGTTTCTAGGGATATATGATGTTCCCCTAATACGAGCCGTCGTTTTCCACATTGGTTTAGAAAAACTGGTGGTTTAGAGGTTCCCGGGTCATTGTTACAACTTAAGGACTTCGGGGGTTGACGATACATATAAAGTTCATCGGGGTTGGAATTAGATTTCTCTATTTTTATGCCCTTTCCCTTATTATTTTCTTTTGCCTTTTTAAATTCAGTTGGGGTAATTTCTATAACATCATCGGAATTCTCGTCGGAATCCGATTCATCGGAGAATTGGTAATCCTCCCAATATTTTGCTTCCTTGGCGGAAACACCATTGACCATAATTAACCTTGGTCGGTTGGTTGAGGATTTTATTTTACTTAACAATTTTATTATTTCCCCCACCGGTTCTATTTCTTCATCCGGTTCAGATTCTTCTTCCGGTTCCGATTCTTCTTCCAGTTCCGACTCTTCTTCCGGTTCCTCTTCGGGAACTTGTGAATCAGTCCACGAATCATTCCAATTTACATTTGACTCTTCATTATTATTAGGTGAGTCAATGGGACTTGTTCTAGAGGTAGACATCTATCACATAATATCAAACGCGTTAAGAGATTAATATATCACATAATATTCACATGTTAAAAATATATAGTTTCCAACAAAATTTGTTAAGCAATCATTTTTCAAGTAAACACGGTCGAAGTCCAGACTCACTAATGCATCCTAACAAACTCGATAAGACACACTAATGCAATATTCTGGTTCTCTAAGACCAACGCTCGGATACCAACTGAAATATCCCGTTCTTATTGATTAAAAACGTTCCATATTAATTGATTTCGTTGCGAGGTTTTGACCTCTATATGAGACGTTTTTCAAAGACTGCATTCATTTTAAAACAAACCATAACCTTTATTTCATCAATAAAGGTTTAAAAAGCTTTACGTAGATTATCAAATAATTATAATCTAAAATATCATGTTTACACACGACCATTACATAATGGTTTACAATACAAATATGTAACAACAAAATAAGTTTCTTAAATGCAGTTTTTACACAATATCATACAAGCATGGACTCCAAATCTCGTCCTTATTTAAGTATGCAACAGCGGAAGCTCTTAGTAATCACCTGAGAATAAACATGCTTAAAACGTCAACAAAAATGTTGGTGAGTTATAGGTTTAACCTATATATATCAAATCATAATAATAGACCACAAGATTTCATATTTCAATACACATCCCATACATAGAGATAAAAATCATTCATATGGTGAACACCTGGTAACCGACATTAACAAGATGCATATATAAGAATATCCCCATCATACCAGGACACCCTTCGGATATGATATAAATTTCGAAGTACTAAAGCATCCGGTACTTTGGATGGGGTTTGTTAGGCCTAATAGATCTATCTTTAGGATTCGCGTCAATTAGGGTGTCTGTTCCCTAATTCTTAGATTACCAGACTTAATAAAAAGGGGCATATTCGATTTCGATAATTCAACCATAGAATGTAGTTTCACATACTTGTGTCTATTTTGTAAATTATTTATAAAACCTGCATGTATTCTCATCCCAAAAATATTAGATTTTAAAAGTGGGACTATAACTCACTTTCACAGATTTTTACTTCGTCGAGAAGTAAGACTTGGCCACTGGTTGATTCACGAACCTATAACAATATATACATATATATCAAAGTATGTTCAAAATATATTTACAACACTTTTAATATATTTTGATGTTTTAAGTTTATTAAGTCAGCTGTCCTCGTTAGTAACCTACAACTAGTTGTCCACAGTTAGATGTACAGAAATAAATCGATAAATATTATCTTGAATCAATCCACGACCCAGTGTATACGTATCTCAGTATTGATCACAACTCAAACTATATATATTTTGGAATCAACCTCAACCCTGTATAGCTAACTCCAACATTCACATATAGAGTGTCTATGGTTGTTCCGAAATATATATAGATGTGTCGACATGATAGGTCGAAACATTGTATACGTGTCTATGGTATCTCAAGATTACATAATATACAATACAAGTTGATTAAGTTATGGTTGGAATAGATTTGTTACCAATTTTCACGAAGCTAAAATGAGAAAAATTATCCAATCTTGTTTTACCCATAACTTCTTCATTTTAAATCCGTTTTGAGTGAATCAAATTGCTATGGTTTCATATTGAACTCTATTTTATGAATCTAAACAGAAAAATTATAGGTTTATAGTCAGAAAAATAAGTTACAAGTCTTTTTTGTAAAGGTAGTCATTTCAGTCGAAAGAACGACGTCTAGATGACTATTTTAGAAAACATACTTCCACTTTGAGTTTAACCATAATTTTTGGATATAGTTTCATGTTCATAATAAAAATCATTTTCTCAGAATAACAACTTTTAAATCAAAGTTTATCATAGTTTTTAATTAACTATCCCAAAACAGCCCGCGGTGTTACTACGACGGCGTAAATCCGGTTTTACGGTGTTTTTCGTGTCTCCAGGTTTTAAATCATTAAGTTAGCATATAATATAGATATATAACATGTGTTTAGTTGATTTTAAAAGTCAAGTTAGAAGGATTTACTTTTGTTTGCGAACAAGTTTAGAATTAACTAAACTATGTTCTAGTGATTTCAAGTTTAAACCTTCGAATAAGATAGCTTTATATGTATGAATCGAATGATGTTATGAACATCATTACTATCTTAAGTTCCTTGGATAAACCTACTGGAAAAGAGAAAAATGGATCTAGCTTCAACGGATCCTTGGATGGCTCGAAGTTCTTGAAGCAGAATCATGACACGAAAACAAGTTCAAGTAAGATCATCACTTGAAATAAGATTGTTATAGTTATAGAAATTGAACCAAAGTTTGAATATGATTATTACCTTGTATTAGAATGATAACCTACTGTAAGAAACAAAGATTTCTTGAGGTTGGATGATCAACTTACAAGATGGGAAGTGAGCTAGCAAACTTGAAAGTATTCTTGATTTTATGTAACTAGAACTTGTAGAATATATGAAGAACACTTAGAACTTGAAGATAGAACTTGAGAGAGATCAATTAGATGAAGAAAATTGAAGAATGAAAGTGTTTGTAGGTGTTTTTGGTCGTTGGTGTATGGATTAGATATAAAGGATATGTAATTTTGTTTTCATGTAAATAAGTCATGAATGATTACTCATATTTTTGTAATTTTATGAGATATTTCATGCTAGTTGCCAAATGATGGTTCCCACATGTGTTAGGTGACTTACATGGGCTGCTAAGAGCTGATCATTGGAGTGTATATACCAATAGTACATACATCTAAAAGCTGTGTATTGTACGAGTACGAATACGGGTGCATACGAGTAGAATTGTTGATGAAACTGAACGAGGATGTAATTGTAACCATTTTTGTTAAGTAGAAGTATTTTGATAAGTGTATTAAAGTCTTTCAAAAGTGTATAAATACATATTAAAACACTACATGTATATACATTTTAACTGAGTCGTTAAGTCATCGTTAGTCGTTACATGTAAGTGTTGTTTTGAAACCTTTAGGTTAACGATCTTGTTAAATGTTGTTAACCCAATGTTTATAATATCAAATGAGATTTTAAATTATTATATTATCATGATATTATCATGTATGAATATCTCTTAATATGATATATATATACATTAAATGTCTTTACAACGATAATCGTTACATATATGTCTCGTTTAAAAATCATTAAGTTAGTAGTCTTGTTTTTACATATGTAGTTCATTGTTAATATACTTAATGATATGTTTACTTATCATAGTATCATGTTAACTATATATATATATCCATATATATGTCATCATATAATTTTTACAAGTTTTAACGTTCGTGAATCACCGGTCAACTTGGGTGGTCAATTGTCTATATGAAACATATTTCAATTAATCAAGTCTTAACAAGTTTGATTGCTTAACATGTTGGAAACATTTAATCATGTAAATATCAATCTCAATTAATATATATAAACATGGAAAAGTTCGGGTCACTACAGTATGGCTTTTCTTGCCCACGTAGTTGATATACACGAAGAGCCACCGTCCATTCGTGAAATTCCGGTGGTTAGTGAATTTGAAGATGTTTTTCCGGATGAATTACCTGGTGTTCCGGCAGAAAGACAAGTTGAATTTCGCATTGAGTTGGTTCTGGGGGCTACTCCCATTGCTAAAACTCCCTATCGTTTGGCGCCGACCAAAATGCTTGAATTGTTAAATCAAACTCAAGAGTTACTTGAGAAGGGATTTATTCGACCGAGTACTTCGCCATGGGGTGCTCCGGTTTTATTTGTAAAGAAGAAGGATGGTAGTATGTGGATGTGAATCGATTATCGGGAGTTGAGAAGGGTGACGATCAAGAATCGTTATCCTTTGCCTAGGATTGACGATTTGTTTGACCAACTCCAAGGTGCGACGTACTTTTCTAAAGTTGACTTACGGTCCGGCTATCACCAAATGCCGGTCGGTGAGGAATATATTGAGAAAACGGCATTTCGAACGCGTTATGGGTATTTTGAGTTTGTAGTTATGCCTTTTGGTCTTACGAATGCACCGACGGCTGATAACGCCATTTTCATACTGATAGGTTAGATCATGTTGAGATTGAGAGAAATGATAAGATAGAATGAGATTCGGTATGTAAAAAGGAGACTCGGTACTAGAGAGAATCGGTACAAATTAAATTCCACAGCTTCTAGAACTCGGTTACAATACAATGGCTATCTAATTAGGACTACATAGGTTCCTTATATAGCCCTCTTCTAAGGAACCTTCATTTAAGCTTAATTCACATTAACACTATACAACTTCGGGGTCCTAACAATCTCCCCCTTAGTGTTAAATGTGAACTTTACAATATAATCCTATTGTGAAATCTTGAGAGGTCCAAACGTTAGTTTCCATCGTGAGCCATCTGGTTTTGAAACTTCTACTTGATTTTCTGAAATTTGCTTAGAAGTTTTCCAGACTCCCCACGTTTTTCTTGGATCTCCCTCATGTAATGGATATTCATCCATTTCCTTGAAATACCTTCTCTTTCTCTGGCCACGAAGAAACTCAAACTGTCTTGTACGGATTCGGAGCTTTAAACGATCTCTGATATGCTTTATAAACTCTCCAAGACCCATTTTTGTATCAAAGTCATCAACCTTGCTTTGACGAATTTTAAGATACTTCAGTGCAGCCTTAAGTGTTCCATCTGAATATTTGTTCAGCTCTTCAGTGTGAATGAACACCTTTTCCTTTTGAGAATTTACAAATACAAACCCTTCGGGTTCGAATTGCATTTGAAACATCCTCATATCCTTCAGTCCCTCCGTAAATTGATTCGGACACGTTATTCAAATCTTTTTCCTATTTGCTTCGAGACCTATTTGAAAATTTTCACGTCTCATCAGTTCAATTGTCTCCATCAAATATCTTTTCACAGCTTCCAAAGCTTGAGCTTTAGCAAAAGGTCGAATGGTGATGATACTGAGGTAGTTGTAGATGTGAATGATGTCAAGCATATCAAGATTATGAAAATCTGCTTCTGTGAACTTGTACTCTTTCTCATCTTCTCTTATAACATGGAACTGACTTATGACGTCTTTCTTTTCACTTATCTCTACTCCGACTCGAGCAATATTCAACACTTCTGAAATACGATATTTTCTTTGAAGCCACAAATCATCTTCATTTTTGTTGATATGTTTCCTCCACATAAACTCATACCAATTCCTTTCACTTGCTGGAAGCAATCGTGAACCTATATAAGTAAACCTTTTACTCCTTGGTGTATCTTTGATGCGAAAGATCTTGTAAGCATTTTCTTCGATGAATGTGTTTTGTAACATTATAAAATCATGTTCAACTCCCAATAACAATCTTTGTTCCTGATTCTTAAAGAATATTCCATGGTTGTATTTGAATCTGGAATTTACTGTTTCACTTGATGTAGATGTACCAGAAGTTGAGCTTTCATTAGCATTTGTTGGATGTGAACTCGATGAAGGTGTAGAATTCGATGAATGATCAGTAGGATTTGTTGCATCATTATTTGGAACATCATCATCTTCAATATGATTAAAGATATCATCTTCATTTGGATCAACATAAAGATTGTCTTCATTGTCATCAGAAGAATCCATTTCATCATCACTTTCTATTACTGGATCAGGATTCCCTTCATCTACAATCTCTACATCTTCCGGAATTGAAGATACTGAAGATAACTTGCTTAAGATGACAAACCCATCATCATCCGTCTCTTCAAGATAAAAATCACTTAAGTTCAAATCCTCATCTACTGGTCCACTATCAGCCTCTTTATGAACAATTGGAATTATAACTTGCTCAGGCTCCTTATCATTAATTTCATCATGTACAGAAACCATTTCTGATTCCGTCTGAACACGTTGATCTTGTGAAGCTGATGAAGATCTCACATCACCACCCTTGGTTGAAATGTTCACCGATAGATATTCTCCATCTACTCCTATCTCCCACTCATGGCTATTCTGAGGATCAGAATCATCATGTTCATCATCACGGTGAGGACTTAAAGGAGAAGAGCAGGAAGTAAGTGGATATCGAACACGAGCACGAAACAATGCTTGAAGCGAAGTACGTCAAAGAACATCAAGATTGACTCTAGAAAACATACGACTGAAATATTCTTGCTCCAAAGCATCATAGAAATGTGGTAAACGAGAGGGTGATTGTAGTGACCCGAACTTTTCCATGTTTATATATATTAATTGAGATTGATATTTACATGATTAAATGTTTCCAACATGTTAAGCAATCAAACTTGTTAAGACTTGATTAATTGAAATATGTTTCATATAGACAATTGACCACCCAAGTTGACCGGTGATTCACGAACGTTAAAAATTGTAAAAACTATATGATGACATATATATGGATATATATATATATAGTTAACATGATACTATGATAAGTAAATATATCATTAAGTATATTAACAATGAACTACATATGTAAAAACAAGACTACTAACTTAATGATTTTTAAACAAGACATATATGTAACGATTATCGTTGTAAAGACATTTAATGTATATATATCATATTAAGAGATATTCATACATGATAATATCATGATAATATAATAATTTAAAATCTCATTTGATATTATAAATATTGGGTTAACAACATTTAACAAGATCGTTAACCTAAAGGTTTCAAAACAACACTTACATGTAACGACTAACGATGACTTAACGACTCAGTTAAAATGTATATACATGTAGTGTTTTAATATGTATTTATACACTTTTGAAAGACTTCAATACACTTATCAAAATACTTCTACTTAACAAAAATGCTTACAATTACATCCTCGTTTAGTTTCATCAACAATTCTACTCGTATGCACCCGTATTCGTACTCGTACAATACACAGCTTTTAGATGTATGTACTATTGGTATATACACTCTAATGATCAGCTCTTAGCAGCCCATGTGAGTCACCTAACACATGTGGGAACCATCATTTGGCAACTAGCATGAAATATCTCATAAAATTACAAAAATATGAGTAATCATTCATGACTTATTTACATGAAAATAAAATTACATATCCTTTATATCTAATCCATACACCAACGACCAAAAACACCTACAAAAACTTTCATTCTTCATTTTTCTTCATCTAATTGATCTCTCTCAAGTTCTATCTTCAAGTTCTATGTGTTCTTCATATATTCTACAAGTTCTAGTTACATAAAATCAAGAATACTTTCAAGTTTGCTAGCTCACTTCCAATCTTGTAAGGTGATCATCCAACCTCAAGAACTTCGAGCCATCTAAGGATCTGTTGAAGCTAGATCCATTTTTATCTTTTTCAGTAGGTTTATCCAAGGAACTTAAGGTAGTAATGATGTTCATAACATCATTCGATTCATACATATAAAGCTATCTTATTCGAAGGTTTAAACTTGTAATCACTAGAACATAGTTTAGTTAATTCTAAACTTGTTCGCAAACAAAAGTTAATCCTTCTAACTTGACTTTTAAAATCAACTAAACACATTTTCTATATCTATATGATATGCTAACTTAATGATTTAAAACCTGGAAACACGAAAAACACAGTAAAACCGGATTTACGCCGTCGTAGTAACACCGCGGGCTGTTTTGGGTTAGTTAATTAAAAACTATGATAAACTTTGATTTAAAAGTTGTTATTCTGAGAAAATGATTTTTATTATGCACATGAAACTATATCCAAAAATTATGGTTAAACTCAAAGTGGAAGTATGTTTTCTAAAATGGTCATCTAGACGTCGTTCTTTCGACTGAAATGACTACCTTTACAAAAATGACTTGTAACTTATTTTTCCGACTATAAACCTATACTTTTTCTATTTATATTCATAAAATAGAGTTCAATATGAAACCATAGCAATTTGATTCACTCAAAACGGATTTAAAATGAAGAAGTTATGGGTAAAACAAGATTGGATAATTTTTCTCATTTTAGCTACGTGAAAATTGGTAACAAATCTATTCCAACCATAACTTAATCAACTTGTATTGTATATTATGTAATCTTGAGATACCATAGACACGTATACAATATTTCGACCTATCATGTCGACACATCTATATATATTTCGGAACAACCATAGACACTCTATATGTGAATGTTGGAGTTAGCTATACAGGGTTGAGGTTGATTCCAAAATATATATAGTTTGAGTTGTGATCAATACTGAGATACGTATACACTGGGTCGTAGATTGATTCAAGATAATATTTATCGATTTATTTCTGTACATCTAACTGTGGACAACTAGTTGTAGGTTACTAACGAGGACAGCTGACTTAATAAACTTAAAACATCAAAATATATTAAAAGTGTTGTAAATATATTTTGAACATACTTTGATATATATGTATATATTGTTATAGGTTCGTGAATCAACCAGTGGCCAAGTCTTACTTCCCGACGAAGTAAAAATCTGTGAAAGTGAGTTATAGTCCCACTTTTAAAAATCTAATATTTTTGGGATGAGAATACATGCAGGTTTTATAAATGATTTACAAAATAGACACAAGTACGTGAAACTATATTCTATGGTTGAATTATCGAAATCGAATATGCCCCTTTTTATTAAGTCTGGTAATCTAAGAATTAGGGAACAGACACCCTAATTGACGCGAATCCTAAAGATAGATCTATTGGGCCTAACAAACCCCATCCAAAGTACCAGATGCTTTAGTACTTCGAAATTTATATCATATCCGAAGGGTGTCCCAGAATGATGGGGATATTCTTATATATGCATCTTGTTAATGTCGGTTACCAGGTGTTCACCATATGAATGATTTTTATCTCTATGTATGGGATGTGTATTGAAATATGAAATCTTGTGGTCTATTATTATGATTTGATATATATAGGTTAAACCTATAACTCACCAACATTTTTGTTGACGTTTTAAGCATGTTTATTCTCAGGTGATTATTAAGAGCTTCCACTGTCGCATACTTAAATAAGGACGAGATTTGGAGTCCATGATTGTATGATATTGTGTAAAAACTGCATTCAAGAAACTTATTTTGTTGTAACATATTTGTATTGTAAATCATTATGTAATGGTCGTGTATAAACAGGATATTTTAGATTATCATTATTTGATAATCTACGTAAAGCTTTTTAAAACCTTTATCTATGAAATAAAGGTTATGGTTTGTTTTAAAAATGAATGCAGTCTTTGAAAAACGTCTCATATAGAGGTCAAAACCTCGCAACGAAATCAATTAATATGGAACGTTTTTAATCAATAAGAACGGGACATTTCAGTTGGTATCAGAGCGTTGGTCTTAGAGAACCAGAATTTTGCATTAGTGTGTCTTATCGAGTTTGTTAGGATGCATTAGTGAGTCTGGACTTCGACCGTGTTTACTTGAAAAATGATTGCTTAACAAATTTTGTTGGAAACTATATATTTTTAAAATGTGAATATTATGTGATATATTAATCTCTTAACGCGTTTGATATTATGTGATAGATGTCTACCTCTAGAACAAGTCCATTGACTCACCTAATAATAATGAAGAGTCAAATGTAAATTGGAATGATTCGTGGACTGATTCACAAGTTCCCGAAGAGGAACCGGAAGAAGAGTCGGAACCGGAAGAAGAATCGGAACCGGAAGAAGAATCGGAACCGGATGAAGAAATAGAACCGGTGGGGGAAATAATAAAATGGTTAAGTAAAAGAAAATCCTCAACCAACCGACCAAGGTTAATTATGGTCAATGGTGTTTCCGCCAAGGAAGAAAAATATTGGGAGGATTACCAATTCTCCGATGAATCGGATTCCGACGAGAATTCCTATCATGTTATAGAAATTACCCCAACTGAATTTAAAAAGGAAAAAGAAAATAATAAGAGAAAGGGCATAAAAATAGAGAAATCTAATTCCAACCCCGATGAACTTTATATGTATCGTCAACCCCCGAAGTCCTTAAGTTGTAACAATGACCCGGGAACCTCTAAACCACCAGGTTTTTCTAAACCAATGTGGAAAACGACGGCTCGTATTAGGGGAACATCATATATCCCTAGAAACTTGGCAAAACGAACCAAAACCGAAGAAGAAGAAACAAGCAAGTCGGAATAAGATAGTTGTATTCGTGTGGTGTAATATATGTAATATAGTGTGCTTATGCTTTATGATATATGTAAAAATTGCTTGTATTAATAAGTATTTTTTTTTATGAATCTAACTCTTGTCTATTTTACAGTATAAAAATACAAAATGGATAGACAACCCAATATTTTAAGAGACCTACCCGGAGACATGATTGATGAAATCTTGTCTAGAGTCGGTCAGAATTCTTCGGCACAACTATTTAAGGCGAGATCAGTTTGTAAGACATTCGAAGAACGTTCCAAGAATGCCTTGGTTTATAAAAGACTTTCGTTCGAAAGATGGGGGATATCACATTGGGAAATCCATAAGTTACGATGTGTTTACTTTGATGCATATATTGCGGGGAACCCAAATGCTATTTTACGCAATGGGTTAAGAAATTATTTTGACTCAATATATCCGAATATTGGACTTCGTGATTTAGAAAAAGCGGCTAACATGCAACATAAAGAAGCATGTTATGCTTACGGATTAGTAATGTTCGCTTCTCACCAAAGTGAGAACAAGAACATCGGGCTACAACTATTAAACAAATTGTTTCCACAAGTGACGGAGTCGGTAATTGGGGTAAGAAATGAGGTTTTTAGATTGTTACGGGACTGTTGGACATTACATAACCTTCGTTCCTTTGACGACGTTACAACACGCTGTCTTATCAACGAGCATAACAGTTATGTTCCACAAGACCAAGGATGGGAAGTAATCCTAGTAAAACCAGAATGCATGACTTGTTTCTGGACGTATGAATTACGTGTCTTTATTGCCTTTGCTGAACGACTTGTGTACTAGCTAGAATTATCTTCACAACCATCTTGTATCAAATTTATTGTGTGCTATATTTCATGCTATATGTAAAATAAGCGGTATTGTAAGTTTGTAAAATATTGTGTAAAAGTTTGAACGCGAAATATTATTATAATCAGTTTTTCATATAGAATTGTAGTAGTTGAATTGTATATTAGCTACTAAGTATGAACTTAACGGGTAGGTACTACCCGAATTTAAACTTATAAAACGCTAATATGAAGAAAAAGCTTTTATAAATGAGTTCATATTATGCTACGAAATACTATTAACTACTCTTAATATTCTGTATGATTAACTTGTTCCATTTGACTATTTTGAAGGAAATGGCACCGACTACTCGACACACCGTGAATATGAATGAAGAGGAGTTCCGTACTTTTCTAGCTTCAAACATAGCCGCAGTACAGGCTGCGCTACATACCAACAATAACCTTGGATCTAGCAGTACAGGAAATCGTGTAGGATGCACCTACAAAGAATTCACTGCCTGCAAACCTTTGGAATTTGATGGAACCGAAGGACCGATTGGATTGAAACGGTGGACCGAGAAGGTCGAATCGGTGTTTGCCATAAGTAAGTGTACTGAAGAGGACAAAGTGAAGTACGCTACGCATACCTTCACAGGTTCTGCGTTAACATGGTGGAATACCTATCTAGAGCAAGTGGGACAAGACGATGCGTACGCACTACCGTGGTCAGCATTCAAGCACTTGATGAACGAGAAGTACCGTCCCAGAACCGAGGTCAATAAGCTCAAGATAGAACTTAGAGGGTTACGAACCCAAGGATTTGATATTACCACGTACGAAAGACGATTCACAGAATTGTGCCTATTGTGTCCGGGAGCATTCGAAGATGAGGAAGAGAAGATCGACGCGTTTGTGAAAGGATTACCAGAAAGAATCCAAGAAGATATAAGTTCACACGAGCCCGCCTCCATACAACAGGCATGTAGAATGGCTCACAAACTAGTGAACCAGATTGAAGAAAGAATTAAAGAACAGACTGCTGAAGAGGCCAATGTGAAGCAAGTCAAAAGAAAGTGGGAGGAAAACGGTGATAAGAATCACCAATACAACAACAACAGCAATTACAACAATAATCGCAACAATTATCCCAACAATCACAACATCAATCGCAACTACAACAAACGGCCCAACAACAACAACAACAACAACAGCAACTACAACAATCATCCCAACAACAATAATAACCGCAACAACAACAACAATCAGAAGCAGCTATGCCAAAGGTGTGAAAAGTATCACTCGAGGTTCTGCACCAAATTTTGCAACAAGTGTAAAAGAAATGGTCATAGCGCGGCAAAGTGTGAGGTCTATGGACCAGGGGTTAATAGAACGAAAGGAACAAATGGTGTCGGAACGAATAATGGTTGAGCAAGTAGTGTCGGAGCAAGTTATGCCAATGTAGCTTGTTATAAATGTGGAAAACCGGGCCACATTATTAGAAATTGCCCGAACCAGGAGAACACGATTGGACAAGGCCGCGAAAGAGTTTTCAATATTAATGTGGCAGAGGCACAGGAAGACCCGGAGCTTGTTACGGGTACGTTTCTTATTGACAATAAATCTGCTTACGTTTTATTTGATTCGGGTGCGGATAGAAGCTATATGAGTAGAGATTTTTGTGCTAAATTAAGTTGTCCATTGACGCCTTTGGATAGTAAATTTTTACTCGAATTAGCAAATGGTAAATTAATTTCAGCAGATAATATATGTCGGAATCGAGAAATTAAACTGGTTAGCGAAACATTTAAGATTGATTTGATACCAGCAGAGTTAGGGAGTTTTGATGTGATAATCGGTATGGACTGGTTGAAAGAAGTGAAAGCAGAGATTGTTTGTTACAAAAATGCAATTCGCATTATACGAGAAAAAGGAAAACCCTTAATGGTGTACGGAGAAAAGGGCAACACGAAGCTACATCTTATTAGTAATTTGAAGGCACAAAAACTAATAAGAAAAGGTTGCTATGCTGTTCTAGCACACGTCGAGAAAGTACAAACTGAAGAAAAGAGCATCAATGATGTTCCCATTGCAAAAGAATTTCCCGATGTATTTCCGAAAGAATTACCGGGATTACCCCCACATCGATCCGTTGAATTTCAAATAGATCTTGTACCAGGAACTACACCAATAGCTCGTGCTCCTTACAGACTCGCACCCAGCGAGATGAAAGAACTGCAAAGCCAATTACAAGAACTTTTAGAGCGTGGTTTCATTCGACCAAGCACATCACCGTGAGGAGCTCCTGTTTTGTTTGTCAAGAAGAAAGATGGTACATTCAGGTTGTGTATCGACTACCGAGAGTTGAACAAACTTACCATCAAGAACCGCTACCCACTACCGAGAATCAACGACTTATTTGATCAATTACAAGGCTCGTCTGTTTATTCAAAGATTGACTTACGTTCCGGGTATCATCAAATGCGGGTGAAAGAAGATGATATTCCAAAGACTACTTTCAGAACACGTTACGGTCATTACGAGTTTATGGTCATGCTGTTTGGTTTAACTAATGCACCAGCTGTATTCATGGACCTTATGAACCGAGTGTGTGGACCATACGTTGACAAGTTTGTCATTGTTTTCATTGATGACATACTTATTTACTCAAAGAATGACCAAGAACACGGTGAACATTTGAGAAAGGTGTTAGAAGTATTGAGGAAGGAAGAATTGTACGCTAAGTTTTCAAAGTGTGCATTTTGGTTGGAAGAAGTTCAATTCCTCAGTCACATAGTGAACAAATAAGGTATTAAGGTGGATCCGGCAAAGATAGAAACTGTTGAAAAGTGGGAAACCCCGAAAACTCCGAAACACATACGCCAGTTTTTAGGACTAGCTGGTTACTACAGAAGGTTCATCCAAGACTTTTCCAGAATAGCAAAACCCTTGACTGCATTAACGCATAAAGGGAAGAAATTTGAATGGAATGATGAACAAGAGAAAGCGTTTCAGTTATTGAAGAAAAAGCTAACTACGGCACCTATATTGTCATTGCCTGAAGGGAATGATGATTTTGTGATTTATTGTGACGCATCAAAGCAAGGTCTCGGTTGTGTATTAATGCAATGAACGAAGGTGATTGCTTATGCGTCTAGACAATTGAAGATTCACGAACAAAATTATACGACGCATGATTTGGAATTAGGCGCGGTTGTTTTTGCATTAAAGACTTGGAGGCACTACTTATATGGGGTCAAAAGTATTATATATACCGACCACAAAAGTCTTCAACACATATTTAATCAGAAACAACTGAATATGAGGCAGCGTAGGTGGATTGAATTGTTGAATGATTACGACTTTGAGATTCGTTACCACCCGGGGAAGGCAAATGTGGTAGCCGATGCCTTAAGCAGGAAGGACAGAGAACCCATTCGAGTAAAATCTATGAATATAATGATTCATAATAACCTTACTACTCAAATAAAGGAGGCGCAACAAGGAGTTTTAAAAAAGGGAAATTTAAAGGATGAAATACTCAAAGGATCGGAGAAGCATCTTAATATTCGGGAAGACGGAACCCGGTATATGGCTGAAAGGATTTGGGTACCAAAATTTGGATATATGAGAGAAATGGTACTTAGAGAAGCTCATAAAACCAGATACTCAATACATCCTGGAACGGGGAAGATGTACAAGGATCTCAAGAAACATTTTTGGTGGCCGGGTATGAAAGCCGATGTTGCTAAATATGTAGGAGAATGTTTGATGTGTTCTAAGGTCAAAGCTGAGCATCAGAAACCATCAGGTCTACTTCAACAACCCGAAATCCCGGAATGGAAATGGGAAAACATTACCATGGATTTCATCACTAAATTGCCAAGGACTGCAAGTGGTTTTGATACTATTTGGGTAATAGTTGATCGTCTCACCAAATCAGCACACTTCCTGCCAATAAGAGAAGATGACAAGATGGAGAAGTTAGCACGACTGTATTTGAAGGAAGTCGTATCCAGACATGGAATACCAATCTCTATTATCTCTGATAGGGATGGCAGATTTATTTCAAGATTCTGGCAGACATTACAGCAAGCATTAGGAACTCGTCTAGACATGAGTACTGCCTATCATCCACAAACTGATGGGCAGAGCAAAAGGACGATACAAACACTTAAAGACATGCTACGAGCATATGTTATTAATTTCGGAAACAGTTGGGATCGACACCTACCGTTTGCAGAATTTTCCTACAACAACAGCTACCATTCAAGCATTGAGATGGCGCCGTTTGAAGCACTTAATGGTAGAAAGTGCAGGTCTCCGATTTGTTGGAGTGAAGTGGGGGATAGACAGATTACGGGTCCGAAGATTATACAAGAAACTACCGAGAAGATCATCCAAATTCAACAACGGTTGAAAACCGCCCAAAGTCGACAAAAGAGCTACGCTGACATTAAAAGAAAAGATATAGAATTTGAAATTGGAGAGATGTTCATGCTTAAAGTTGCACCTTGGAAAGGCGTTGTTCGATTTGGTAAACGAGGGAAATTAAATCCAAGGTATATTGGACCATTCAAGATTATTGATCGTGTCGGACCAGTAGCTTACCGACTTGAGTTACCTCAACAACTCGTGGCTGTACATAACACTTTCCACGTCTCTAAATTGAAGAAATGTTTTGCTAAAGAAGATCTCACTATTCCGTTAGATGAAATCCAAATCAACGAAAAACTTCAATTCATCGAAGAACCCGTCGAAATAATGGATCGTGAGGTTAAAAGACTTAAGCAAAACAAGATACCAATTGTTAAGGTTCGATGGAATGCTCGTAGAGGACCCGAGTTCACCTGGGAGCATGAAGATCAGATGAAGAAGAAATACCCGCATCTATTTCCAGAAGATTCGTCAACACCTTCAACAGTTTAAAATTTCGGGACGAAATTTATTTAACGGGTAGGTACTGTAGTGACCCGAACTTTTCCATGTTTATATATATTAATTGAGATTGATATTTACATGATTAAATGTTTCCAACATGTTAAGCAATCAAACTTGTTAAGACTTGATTAATTGAAATATGTTTCATATAGACAATTGACCACCCAAGTTGACCGGTGATTCACGAACGTTAAAACTTGTAAAAACTATATGATAACATATATATGGATATATATATAGTTAACATGATACTATGATAAGTAAATATATCATTAAGTATATTAACAATGAACTACATATGTAAAAACAAGACTACTAACTTAATGATTTTTAAACAAGACATATATGTAACGATTATCGTTGTAAAGACATTTAATGTATATATATCATATTAAGAGATATTCATACATGATAATATCATGATAATATAATAATTTAAAATCTCATTTGATATTATAAATATTGGGTTAACAACATTTAACAAGATCGTTAACCTAAAGGTTTCAAAACAATACTTACATGTAACGACTAACGATGACTTAACGACTCAGTTAAAATGTATATACATGTAGTGTTTTAATATGTATTTATACACTTTTGAAAGACTTCAATACACTTATCAAAATACTTCTACTTAACAAAAATGCTTACAATTACATCCTCGTTTAGTTTCATCAACAATTCTACTCGTATGCACCTGTATTCGTACTCGTACAATACACAGCTTTTAGATGTATGTACTATTGGTATATACACTCCAATGATCAGCTCTTAGCAGCCCATTTGAGTCACCTAACACATATGGGAACCATCATTTGGCAACTAGCATGAAATATCTCATAAAATTACAAAAATATGAGTAATCATTCATGACTTATTTACATGAAAACAAAATTACATATCCTTTATATCTAATCCATACACCAACGACCAAAAACACCTACAAACACTTTCATTCTTCAATTTTCTTCATCTAATTGATCTCTCTCAAGTTCTATCTTCAAGTTCTATGTGTTCTTCATATATTCTACAAGTTCTAGTTACATAAAATCAAGAATACTTTCAAGTTTGCTAGCTCACTTCCAATCTTGTAAGGTGATCATCCAACCTCAAGAAATCTTTGTTTCTTACAGTTGCTTATCATTCTAATACAAGGTAATAATCATATTCAAACTTTGGTTCAATTTCTATAACTATAACAATCTTATTTCAAGTGATGATCTTATTTGAACTTGTTATCGTGTCATGATTCTGCTTCAAGAACTTCGAGCCATCCAAGGATCTGTTGAAGCTAGATCCATTTTTATCTTTTCCAGTAGGTTTATCCAAGGAACTTAAGGTAGTAATGATGTTCATAACATCATTCGATTCATACATATAAAGCTATCTTATTCGAAGGTTTAAACTTGTAATCACTAGAACATAGTTTAGTTAATTCTAAACTTGTTCGCAAACAAAAGTTAATCCTTCTAAATTGACTTTTAAAATCAACTAAACACATGTTCTATATCTATATGATATGCTAACTTAATGATTTAAAACCTGGAAACACGAAAAACACAGTAAAACCGGATTTACGCCGTCGTAGTAACACCGCGGGCTGTTTTGGGTTAGTTAATTAAAAACTATGATAAACTTTGATTTAAAAGTTATTATTCTGAGAAAATGATTTTTATTATGAACATAAAACTATATCCAAAAATTATGGTTAAACTCAAAGTGGAAGTATGTTTTCTTAAATGGTCATCTAGACGTCGTTCTTTCGACTGAAATGACTACCTTTACAAAAACGACTTGTAACTTATTTTTCCGACTATAAACCTGTACTTTTTATGTTTAGATTCATAAAATAGAGTTCAATATGAAACCATAGCAATTTGATTCACTCAAAACGGATTTAAAATGAAGAAGTTATGGGTAAAACAAGATTGGATAATTTTTCTCATTTTAGCTACGTGAAAATTGGTAACAAATCTATTCCAACCATAACTTAATCAACTTGTATTGTATATTATGTAATCTTGAGATACCATAGACACGTATACAATGTTTTGACCTATCATGTCGACACATCTATATATATTTCGGAACAACCATAGACACTCTATATGTGAATGTTGGAGTTAGCTATACAGGGTTGAGGTTGATTCCAAAATATATATAGTTTGAGTTGTGATCAATACTGAGATACGTATACACTGGGTCGTGGATTGATTCAAGATAATATTTATCGATTTATTTCTGTACATCTAACTGTGGACCACTAGTTGTAGGTTACTAACGAGGACAGCTGACTTAATAAACTTAAAACATCAAAATATATTAAAAGTGTTGTAAATATATTTTGAAAATACTTTGATATATATGTATATATTGTTATAGGTTCGTGAATCAACCAGTGGCCAAGTCTTACTTCTCGACGAAGTAAAAATCTGTGAAAGTGAGTTATAGTCCCACTTTTAAAAATCTAATATTTTTGGGATGAGAATACATGCAGGTTTTATAAATGATTTACAAAATAGACACAAGTACGTGAAACTACATTCTATGGTTGAATTATCGAAATTGAATATGCCCCTTTTTATTAAGTCTGGTAATCTAAGAATTAAGGAACAGACACCCTAATTGACGCAAATCCTAAAGATAGATCTATTGGGCCTAACAAACCCCATCCAAAGTACCGGATGCTTTAGTACTTCGAAATTTATATCATATCCGAAGGGTGTCCCGGAATGATGGGGATATTCTTATATATGCATCTTGTTAATGTCGGTTACCAGGTATTCACCATATGAATGATTTTTATCTCTATGTATGGGATGTGTATTGAAATATGAAATCTTGTGGTCTATTATTATTATTTGATATATATATAGGTTAAACCTATAACTCACCAACATTTTTGTTGACGTTTTAAGCATGTTTATTCTCAGGTGATTATTAAGAGCTTCCGCTGTCGCATACTTAAATAAGGACGAGATTTGGAGTACATGCTTGTATGATATTGTGTAAAAACTGCATTCAAGAAACTTATTTTGTTGTAACATATTTGTATTGTAAACCATTATGTAATGGTCGTGTATAAACAGGATATTTTAGATTATCATTATTTGATAATCTACGTAAAGCTTTTTAAAACTTTTATCTATGAAATAAAGGTTATGGTTTATTTTAAAAATGAATGCAGTCTTTGAAAAACGTCTCATATAGAGGTCAAAACCTCGCAACGAAATCAATTAATATGGAACGTTTTTAATCAATAAGAACGGGACATTTCAGTGATGATGGAAAAGTAACAATGGGAACAGCAGCAGCAGTACCTGTTGAAGGCGATGTCGATGGAAGTGTATGAGTTTTCGTGAGGGCAGGTAAGGATGATTGTGCGGTATTATTCTTATATGTAGGGCTGTACATACTACTAGTCAGATTCGTGATATCCCCTTCTAATGGAGGTTAGGTAACAACCGGAGTTGTCACCGGAGAAGTTTCTTTCGAAGCATCCGCCGCCATGACGTTGGTCTCATGGGACTCTGACAAAGTAGCAGAACTACCCGTCGGTTTAGCTCTCGCAGAGATATTGCTATCTCCGACTCCTAAAATCATTGATATACCATGAGGTGGTAAATCTCTTTCAGTTAAAGACTCTTCCTCCAGACCCTGAGATTCAGAATACAGAAGAGAAGTGGTTTGATCCAATGATTCACTTTCATGAATCAAGGGATCAGTCTGCTGGAAGTCTGATAAATATCCCGAAGGATTGTCATGTTGACTCGTTTCCATGGGACGCGGCAGATCCTCATCAAGATAAGCCGGACCTCGAGACCCTGTTGTACGTTGAGGCACAGGAGGATTTCCAGCCGATACGCAGGGTGCCTTTTTAAGACTTTTCGGCTCCCCTTCGGCCGTTCTGGACTTTAATGATTGAGTTTCCTCAATCGATTGAGTCAACGCAGACTTTACTGCAGAGGAAGACTTTACTTCCTTAGATGCCGAAGCACCTTGCTTTGTAGGATTTATTATTAAGTCCTGTTTAGATTGGATGGGCTTAGTGGCCTTTTTACCATCCGTGCGTTTAGATCTCTTGCCTTCCGAAACTTGCGCTTCATTTAGCGTAGGGCTTACTGTTATTATTGGATGTGATACGGAGATGGGTGAGGGTGACCTAATTGGTTCTAGGTCTTGGTCCGTATCACCAACGGTAGTAGTAACTGTTTGGCGGACGATAGGTGTCGAAGTCCTAGATCTAGTTACTCGTTGGGTTGGCGGAGTCTGAATCATCTCATCAGGTATATATCGAGTTCTCTTAGGAGAATGTTCGGGAGATGATTCAGATGTTGTTGCTGAAGTGTCGGTGTCACTGCTCACTTCGGGTGTTGTGGAAAGGGTTGGTTCAATCCTAGTTGGAATAGGTTCCCTGATCCTCACGGGTTGAGCTTGGTGTGCTGCCCTAGATCATTTAAGGTTCAACCTAAGTGGAGGATTAGCTAGCCCGGGTGGTTGAACTACAGGTTCCCCTACAACCTCTGGGGCTGGAACCGCGGCGGGTTCAACTTGTTCTTGTTGTACCGGGTTCGGAAGAGGTATTCCTACAGCCTCAAAATAAGAACGCATACGAGTGTCTTGGGGTTCAGCTAGCCTCACTAGCCAATTTGGAATTGGCGCAGTGAATTGATTATCAGACACCATCGGGGTATTCATCTTCAGCTCCCCAAATCGTTTCATCTGTAATCCATGTGTACCTGGTATAAATATATTTGCATTTCTGCAAGTATTTATAGCATCATGGATAAAGATACAGAAAAACCTTTCGCAAGGGATGTATGAACCCCTTGGCTTATCAACTTGAGCTTGACCCAGATCCCATAAAAGCTCAGCATAGTCAGGAGCCTCTACTCTTATGAAAGAGTAGAATACTTTCAGCATTGGCACAGTCAAGCTATCAGATCCACTCCTTGTCATCAGCAAGCATCTGTTGATGATTGAGAAGATCACATACCACCTTGAGTGCAGATATTTCTTCTGAAACTTAGCTGGTGGAACATTGGTAGCTCCAACATAACCAAGATCAAAGTCAGAAGTCATCATTTGCTGAGTAGCAGGAAAAGCAGGAGCATTCTGCACAACAGGAAGTCTGAATATCCTCTTGAAATCAGCTTTAGTGATACTCCTCCTCCCTTGAACTCCTCTCAGTTGAAATTCAAAACGAGCTTGTGTTCCCTCTGGATTTTCAGTAGTAGGTTGTGTAGCTTCCACAAACCTAATTGTTCTGTTAAGTAACTCCAGATCTGTTACAGCTACACTGGCAGTAGTACTGAGAGCAGGCCACAGTGTGTGCCTCTCTAGAATTGTTGTCCAGTAGTTGCAGGGAATACTGGTTTCAGAGTTGATGAAGTGATTGTTCGCCATTTAGCTGTACAAATAATAAATAAAAGACCACAAGATATTCAAAAAGCATATATCTCTATTCTTATTTGTCTTTGAAATCCTTTGTATATGTTTTATCTTTTCTATTTTAAGATTTTTATGGTTTTTCAAAAATATAAAAATCTTTTAATCTTAAATATGAACAAATAATTGACAATCATGACATTCATATGATATTCATCACAATACAAATTTATCATGCAAAGTCAATTATACTACACAAAGAATCAGAACAACACTTAGTCAATTTTTTTAAACACATTTCAAGCAGATTCGGTAGTCATGAAAACTTGAGATTCTGTAACCAAATAAGCTTGAGTTTTCAGATCAGAAAGATATAGAATAAACAAGTTAAGTGTTTGAAGATAAAAATCATAAATTTTCAAGGTACCAAAAGTCAGATTCGGTATCAAGAGAAGAACAGATTCGGTATCTCCAAAATTAACATAAAGACACTCTAACATGCATATTCTATCATGTAAAATCACAACCATAATCAATTAACCAATCAATTAAAGCATAACAACATGTTAATTGTATGAACATACTCGGTACAGTAGATAGAACATATTCGGTAGATACAGAATCCATCAAACAATCAATTAAACATGTAATCAAGCTTGGTCAAATGATAGATCAATCAATATAACTCAGATTAGACAAGAATTCATGTTAATTAACCAAATCAATTGAGTTTAATCAAGGATTAATAGAATACGACTCAGACTCGGCAAAATCAACAGAATTTCAAAATTGAGAGTTAAAATTCAGTTATTTTGATCTTTTCTGGTTGATAAACACATAATTATCTCAGATCTATAAGTATGTTAATTAAAATGAACATTTACCCAAGAATTTGAAGATACAGAGAGACGGACTCGGTAGATTAGGGAGATTCGGTATAATCAAGCAGACTCGGTAGGTAATTAACAACAGTAAGTGAGTAAGTTTGACTTTGACCCTCCTTTTATAGATACCGAAGGTAAAATACCGAATGGGCTTTACAGAATGGGACTATTATACGGAATTCAGTCCAATTTTCAAAACTTTATCAATTTAACTTCAAATCTTGACAAACTGACTTTTTCTCTCAATATTCATTTCAATCTTTTTATGAAAAATATTTCTGAGACAATTTTGAAAACTTTGAACTTACCGAATCTGTACTGTTGGATGTCAGATTCGGTATAATGCTAAAAATAGCATTTTATCCAGTAAAAAACAAATATTTTTGGATTTTATCTTTTCCAATTTTTATGAATTTTCTAAAATAAGATTTGTACTTAAAAGAACTTTGAATTTTGTAAACAAAGTACAAATCTTCAGTGATACCAGTTGTTAAAACGGGTTGCATACTGAGATGTATACAAGCCTTAGTAAATTATTTCAGATACAAAACAAAGAATTTATGAATTCACCTTTGAAAAACAATATTTTTGAGTAATTTTCTCATTTTCTCCCTTTTTCTCCCCCTCAAAATGTGATATACAAGAACGTAAATCAGCATTTTGATAAATTACCCTAGAAAATGATTTAACTCCCCCTTGAAATATGATATCAATGAGTTACCTCCCCCTTACGTAACCATTGAACAATTATATCCAGGAAGTTATCATAAATCTAAAGGCTCCCCCTTAAAAGATGATATCCAAAGCATATGAAAGTAGTTGCTCCCCCTAGAAAGTATCTACTCCCCCTAAACACAACATCTCAAGAATAAGTCCCAACAGATCTAAGGAATATCAAGCACTATACTCTACCATGCCAATCTCTTTGATCAAGAATTTTAGCCTAAGTTCATCTAAAGGCTTAGTGAACATGTCGGCTAATTGCACTTTGGTAGGCACAAAGTATAACTCTACATCCCCTTTCTCTACATGGTCCTTAATGAAATGATAGCGAATATCTATGTGTTTAGTCTTAGAATGCTGGACCGGGTTACTTGTAATTGCAATAGCACTTTGTGAATCACAGTAAATCAGGGTCTTAGAAATCTTAAAGCCATAGTCTAAAAGTTGAGTTTGCATCCACAAAACTTGTGAACAACAATGAGCTGCAGCAATGTACTCAGACTCAGCTGTTGATAAAGACACACAGTTCTGCTTTTTGGATGACCAACCAACTAGCCTATTCCCCAACATCTGAATTGATCCAGATGTGCTTTTTCTATCAACATGACAACCGCCATGATTCGCATCAGTGTAAGCAGTGAGATTGAAATCGGATCCATGAGGATACCAGATCCCAAGGTTAGGTGTACCTTTAAGGTACTAAAAAATCCTAACAACCGCTTTGGAATGAGATTTCTTAGGGTTTGACTGAAAGCGGGCACAGACAGTTACAGCAAGTGTAATGTCGGGTCGACTTGCAGTCAGATACATTAAAGAACCAACCATGCTTCGATAAAGTGTAACATCAAAGGGTTCCCCATTAGCATCAGCATCCAGTAAAGTCCTCATTGGGGTTGTCATTGGTTTTAAAGCAGTCATTTTAAAACGTTTTAGCATATCATTGATATACTTTGTTTGACTGAGAAAAATCCCGTTTGGTAATTATTTTACTTGTAACCCCAAAAAGAAATTTAACTGGTCAAGCATGCTCATTTCGAATTTGTTGGCCATAAGATCACCAAATTCTTTGCATAAGGCCAGGGACGTGGAACCAAAAATAATGTCATCAATGTAAATTTGAACCAAGAGAATGTGACCGTGGTTTTTACGGATGAATAGCGTTATATCAATCGTTCCACGAGAGAAGTCATTGTCCAGCAAGTACTTTGTTAAGGTCTCGTACCATGCACGTGGTGCTTGCTTCAGACCGTATAAAGCTTTCTCCAAGTAGTAGACGTGATTTGGATGAATGGGATTGACAAAGCCTTCTGGTTGATCGACATAGACTTCCTCTTGAAGATGATCGTTCAGAAAAGCAGTTTTGACGTCCATTTGAAACACCGTGAACTTCATATGAGAAGTAAATGCAAGGAAAAGACAAATAGACTCAATCCTAGCAACCGGAGCAAACGTTTTGGTCATAATCAATACCCTCTTGTTGTCGATATCCCTTGGCCACAAGATGTGCCTTATTCCGAACCACAATTCCATCAGAATCCTTCTTGTTCTTAAAAATCCACTTAACCCCTATTGGTCGTTGACCAGTTGGTCTTGAAACCAATCGCCATACTTTCAACCGTTCAAATTGATTGATCTCTTCTTGCATTGCAACCACCCAGTTCGGATCTAGTAAAGCTTGAGCAACCGTTGTTGGTTCAATCTTACTAAGAAAGGCAGTGTATAGACACATATTCCAAGTAGCCCTTCGAGTTGAGACTGGAGCAGATGCATCACCAATAATAAGATCTATTGGATGACTTTTAGTCCATCGGTTGTGTGGAAGAGGTTGTACATCAGTGGTATCCATTGAAACATCAACCGTTGTTGATGTTGAGCCTTGATCCGCTTGATCTGATGTAATGTTATCTAATGGATTCAACTGAGTATCTGGAGAAACAGCTGGAGTTGTATCAACTGATGAATCTTGAATTGGTTCAAGATTATCAGTAACAGGAGGTGGTAGGGAGGATGAAGAAGTAATAGGTGAATCAGTTGGTGTTGTATCTTCATTAAAAAGACTTTGTTGAGTCTCCATAGTAGTAGAATGTGACGGTGTAACCGGTACAGTTTGAACATTTGAAATCCGTTGAGGAGCATAAAGACTATCAAACAAGATATCCAGTTCCTCTGATGTAACCGTGGGAACACCCTTCGTCGAGAAAATTGAGTTTTGCGTGGAAGAAGAAGTAGCCAGGTTAGAATCGGGTTTTGAACTGAGTTATTCAAAAGTCATTCCCGAAAATTCATCGAACTTGACATTGATGCTCTCTTTAATCGTTTTTGTCCGTTTGTGATAAACCCGATAAGCAACGTTGTTCGAAGAATAATCGAGAAATATGGCTTGATCGCCATTTGGATCAAACTTTCCGAGGAAGTCAAAATCGTTAAGCACATAGCATATACAACTAAAGACACAGAAATATTTGACATTCGGGCGTCTACCATATAATAACTCATATGGAGTTTTATCAAAACGTTTATTAACAATACAACGATTTTGGGTATAGCATGCAGTTGAAATGGCCTCCCCCCACATTTTTAGAGGTAGTTTGGAGTAAGCAAGCATCGTTCGAGCTGCTTCGCATAACGTACGATTACGTCGTTCGACTACTCCATTCTGTTGGGGTGTCCGAGCAGCAGAGAACTGATGTTCAATGCCTTGGTCTTTCAAATAACTATCAAGCAGGTCATTCTTAAATTCCGTCCCATTATCAGTTCGAATGCTCTTAACATGTTTGTTAAAAGAGCGTTGAGTCTTTTTAATGAACTCAATGATAATGGCGGGGGTTTCTGACTTAGTTCGTGTAGTGACCCGAACTTTTCCATGTTTATATATATTAATTGAGATTGATATTTACATGATTAAATGTTTCCAACATGTTAAGCAATCAAACTTGTTAAGACTTGATTAATTGAAATATGTTTCATATAGACAATTGACCACCCAAGTTGACCGGTGATTCACGAACGTTAAAACTTGTAAAATCTATATGATGACATATATATGGATATATATATATAGTTAACATGATACTATGATAAGTAAACATATCATTAAGTATATTAACAATGAACTACATATGTAAAAACAAGACTACTAACTTAATGATTTTTAAACGAGACATATATGTAACGATTATCGTTGTAAAGACATTTAATGTATATATATCATATTAAGAGATATTCATACATGATAATATCATGATAATATAATAATTTAAAATCTCATTTGATATTATAAACATTGGGTTAACAACATTTAACAAGATCGTTAACCTAAAGGTTTCAAAACAACACTTACATGTAACGACTAACGATGACTTAACGACTCAGTTAAAATGTATATACATGTAGTGTTTTAATATGTATTTATACACTTTTGAAAGACTTCAATACACTTATCAAAATACTTCTACTTAACAAAAATGCTTACAATTACATCCTCGTTCAGTTTCATCAACAATTCTACTCGTATGCACCCGTATTCGTACTCGTACAATACACAGCTTTTAGATGTATGTAATATTGGTATATACACTCCAATAATCAGCTCTTAGCAGCCCATGTGAGTCACCTAACACATGTGGGAACCATCATTTGGCAACTAGCATGAAATATCTCATAAAATTACAAAAATATGAGTAATCATTCATGACATATTTACATGAAAACAAAATTACATATCCTTTATATCTAATCCATACACCAACGACCAAAAACACCTAAAAACACTTTAATTCTTCAATTATCTTCATCTAATTGATCTCTCTCAAGTTCTATCTTCAAGTTCTAAGTGTTCTTCATATATTCTACAAGTTCTAGTTACATAAAATCAAGAATACTTTCAAGTTTGCTAGCTCACTTCCAATCTTGTAAGGTGATCATCCAACCTCAAGAAATCTTTGTTTCTTACAGTAGGTTATCATTCTAATACAAGGTAATAATCATATTCAAACTTTGATTCAATTTCTATAACTATAACAATATTATTTCAAGTGATGATCTTACTTGAACTTGTTTTCGTGTCATGATTCTGCTTCAAGAACTTCGAGCCATCCAAGGATCCGTTGAAGCTAGATACATTTTTCTCTTTTCCAGTAGGTTTATCCAAAGAACTTAAGGTAGTAATGATGTTCATAACATCATTCGATTCATACATATAAAGCTATCTTATTCGAAGGTTTAAACTTGTAATCACTAGAACATAGTTTAGTTAATTCTAAACTTGTTCGCAAACAAAAGTTAATCCTTCTAACTTGACTTTTAAAATCAACTAAACATATGTTCTATATCTATATGATATGCTAACTTAATGATTTAAAACTTGGAAACACGAAAAACACCGTAAAACCGGATTTACGCCGTCGTAGTAACACCGCGGGCTGTTTTGGGTTAGTTAATTAAAAACTATGATAAACTTTGATTTAAAAGTTGTTATTCTAAGAAAATGATTTTTATTATGAACATGAAACTATATCCAAAAATTATGGTTAAACTCAAAGTGGAAGTATGTTTTCTAAAATGGTCATCTAGACGTCGTTCTTTCGACTGAAATGACTACCTTTACAAAAACGACTTGTAACTTATTTTTCCGACTATAAACCTATACTTTTTCTGTTTAGATTCATAAAATAGAGTTCAATATGAAACCATAGCAATTTGATTCACTCAAAACGGATTTAAAATGAAGAAGTTATGGGTAAAACAAGATTGGATAATTTTTCTCATTTTAGCTACGTGAAAATTGGTAACAAATCTATTCCAACCATAACTTAATCAACTTGTATTGTATATTATGTAATCTTGAGATACCATAGACACGTATACAATGTTTCGACCTATCATGTCGACACATCTATATATATTTCGGAACAACCATAGACACTCTATATGTGAATGTTGGAGTTAGCTATACAGGGTTGAGGTTGATTCCAAAATATATATAGTTTGAGTTGTGATCAATACTGAGATACGAATACACTGGGTCATGGATTGATTCAAGATAATATTTATCAATTTATTTCTGTACATCTAACTGTGGATAACTAGTTGTAGGTTACTAACGAGGACAGCTGACTTAATAAACTTAAAACATCAAAATATATTAAAAGTGTTGTAAATATATTTTGAACATACTTTGATATATATGTATATATTGTTATAGGTTCGTGAATCAATCAGTGGCCAAGTCTTACTTCCCGACGAAGTAAAAATCCGTGAAAGTGAGTTATAGTCCCACTTTTAAAATCTAATATTTTTGGGATGAGAATACATGCAGGTTTTATAAATGATTTACAAAATAGACACAAGTACGTGAAACTACATTCTATGGTTGAATTATCGAAATCGAATATGCCCCTTTTTATTAAGTCTGGTAATCTAAGAATTAGGGAATAGACACCCTAATTGACGCGAATCCTAAAGATAGATCTATTGGGCCTAACAAACCCCATCCAAAGTACCGGATGCTTTAGTACTTCGAAATTTATATCATATCCGAAGGGTGTCCCGGAATGATGGGGATATTCTTATATATGCATCTTGTTAATGTCGGTTACCAGGTGTTCACCATATGAATGATTTTTATCTCTATGTATGGGATGTGTATTGAAATATGAAATCTTGTGGTCTATTGTTACGATTTGATATATATAGGTTAAACCTATAACTCACCAACATTTTTGTTGACGTTTAAAGCATGTTTATTCTCAGGTGAATATTAAGAGCTTCCGCTGTTGCATACTAAAATAAGGACAAGATTTGGAGTCCATGTTTGTATGATATTGTATAAAAACTGCATTCAAGAAACTTATTTTGTTGTAACATATTTGTATTGTAAACCATTATGTAATGGTAGTGTGTAAACAGGATATTTTAGATTATCATTATTTGATAATCTACGTAAAGCTTTTTAAAACCTTTATCTATGAAATAAAGGTTATGGTTTGTTTTAAAAATGAATGCAGTCTTTGAAAAACGTCTCATATAGAGGTCAAAACCTCGCAACGAAATCAATTAATATGGAACGTTTTTAATCAATAAGAACGGGACATTTCAGTTGGTATCCGAGCGTTGGTCTTAGAGAACCAGAATTTTGCATTAGTGTGTCTTATCGAGTTTGTTAGGATGCATTAGTGAATCTGGACTTCGACCGTGTTTACTTGGAAAATGATTGCTTAACAAATTTTGTTGGAAACTATATATTTTTAACATGTGAATATTATGTGATATATTAATCTCTTAAAGCGTTTGATATTATGTGATAGATGTCTACCTCTAGAACAAGTCCCATTGACTCACCTAATAATAATGAAGAGTCAAATGTAAATTGGAATGATTCGTGGACTGATTCACAAGTTCCCGAAGAGGAACCGGAAGAAGAGTCGGAACCGGAAGAAGAATCGGAACCGGATGAAGAATCGGAACCGGATGAAGAAATAGAACCGGTGGGGGAAATAATAAAACGGTTAAGTAAAAGAAAATCCTCAACCAACCGACCAAGGTTAATTATGGTCAATGGTGTTTCCGCCAAGGAAGCAAAATATTGGGAGGATTACCAATTCTCCGATGAATCGGATTCCGACGAGAATTCCGATGATGTTATAGAAATTACCCCAACTGAATTTAAAAAGGCAAAAGAAAAAAATAAGGGAAAGGACATAGAAATAGAGAAATCTAATTCCAACCCCGATAAACTTTATATGTATCGTCAACCCCCGAAGTCCTTAAGTTGTAACAATGACCCGGGAACCTCTAAACCACCAGGTTTTTCTAAACCAATGTGGAAAACGACGGCTCGTATTAGGGGAACATCATATATCCCTAGAAACTTGGCAAAACGAACCAAAACCGAAGAAGAAGAAACAAGCGAGTTAGAATAAGATAGTTGTATTCGTGTGGTGTAATATATGTAATATAGTGTGCTTATGCTTTATGATATATGTAAAAATTACTTGTATTAATAAGTTTTTTTTTTTATGAATCTAACTCTTGTCTATTTTACAGTATAAAAACACAAAATGGATAGACAACCCAATATTTTAAGAGACCTACCCGGAGACATGATTGATGAAATCTTGTCTAGAGTCGGTCAGAATTCTTCGGCACAACTATTTAAGGCGAGATCAGTTTGTAAGACATTCGAAGAACGTTCCAAGAATGCCTTGGTTTATAAAAGGCTTTCGTTCGAAAGATGGGGGATATCACATTGGAAAATCCATAAGTTACGATGTGTTTACTTTGACGCATATATTGCGGGGAACCCAAATGCTATTTTACGCAATGGGTTAAGAAATTATTTTGACTCAATATATCCGAATATTGGACTTCGTGATTTAGAAAAAGCGGCTAACATGCAACATAAAGAAGCATGTTATGCTTACGGATTAGTAATGTTCGCTTCTCACCAAAGTGAGAACAAGAACATCGGGCTACAACTATTAAACAAAATGTTTCCACAAGTGACGGAGTCGGTAATTGGGGTAAGAAATGAGGTTTTTAGATTGTTACGGGACTGTTGGACATTACGTAACCCTCGTCCCTTTGACAACATTACAACACGCTGTCTTATCAACGGCCATAACGGTTATGTTCCACAAGACCAAGGATGGGAAGTAATCCTAGTAAAACCAGAATGCATGACTTATTTCTGGACGTATGAATTACGTGTCTTTATTGCCTTTGCTGAACGACTTGTGTACTAGCTAGAATTATCTTCACAACCATCTTGTATCAAATTTATTGTGTGCTATATTTCATGCTATATGTAAAATAAGCGGTATTGTAAGTTTGTAAAATATTGTGTAAAAGTTTGAACGCGAAATATTATTATAATCAGTTTTTCATATAGAATTGTAGTAGTTGAATTGTATATTAGCTACTAAGTATGAACTTAAGGGGTAGGTACTACCCGAATTTAAACTTATAAAACGCTAATATGAAGAAAAAGCTTTTATAAATGAGTTCATATTATGCTACGAAATACTATTAACTACTCTTAATATTCTGTATGATTAACTTGTTCCATTTGACTATTTTGAAGGAAATGGCACCGACTACTCGACACACCGTGAATATGAATGAAGAGGAATTCCGTACTTTTCTAGCTTCAAACATAGCCGCAGTACAGGCTGCGCTACATACCAATAATAACCTTGGATCTAGCAGTACAGGAAATCGTGTAGGATGCACCTACAAAGAATTCACTGCCTGCAAACCTTTGGAATTTGATGGAACCGAAGGACCGATCGGATTGAAACGGTGGACCGAGAAGGTCGAATCGGTGTTTGCCATAAGTAAGTGTACTGAAGAGGACAAAGTGAAGTACGCTACGCATACCTTCACAGGTTCTGCGTTAACATGGTGGAATACCTATCTAGAGCAAGTGGGACAAGACGATGCGTACGCACTACCGTGGTCAGCATTCAAGCACTTGATGAACGAGAAGTACCGTCCCAGAACCAAGGTCAATAAGCTCAAGACAGAACTTAGAGGGTTACGAACCCAAGGATTTGATATTACCACGTACGAAAGAAGATTCACAGAATTGTGCCTATTGTGTCCGGGAGCATTCGAAGATGAGGAAGAGAAGATTGACGCGTTTGTGAAAGGATTACCGGAAAGAATCCAAGAATATATAAGTTCACACGAGCCCGCCTCCATACAACAGGCATGTAGAATGGCTCACAAACTAGTGAACCAGATTGAAGAAAGAATTAAAGTACAGACTGCTGAAGAGGCCAATGTGAAGCAAGTCAAAAGAAAGTGGGAGGAAAACGGTGATAAGAATCACCAATACAACAACAACAGCAATTACAACAATAATCGCAACAATTATCCCAACAATCGCAACATCAATCGCAACTACAACAAACGGCCCAACAACAACAACAACAACAACAACAACAACAACAACAACAACAACAACAACAACAACAACAACAACAACAACAACAACAACAACAGCAACTACAACAATCATCCCAACAACAATAATTACCGCAACAACAACAACAACAATCAGAAGCAGCTATGCCAAAGGTGTGAAAAGTATCACTCGGGGTTCTGCACCAAATTTTGCAACAAGTGTAAAAGAAATGGTCATAGCGCGGCGAAGTGTGAGGTCTACGGACCAGGGGTTAATAGAACGAAAGGAACAAATGGTGTTGGAACGAGTAATGGTGGAGCAAGTAGCGTCGGAGCAAGTTATGCCAATGTAGTTTGTTATAAATGTGGAATACCGGGCCACATTATTAGAAATTGCCCGAACCAGGAGAACACGAATGGACAAGGCCGCGGAAGAGTTTTCAATATTAATGCGGCAAAGGCACAGGAAGACCCGGAGCTTGTTACGGGTACGTTTCTTATTGACAATAAATCTGCTTACGTTTTATTTGATTCGGGTTCGGATAGAAGCTATATGAGTAGAGATTTTTGTGCTAAATTAAGTTGTCCATTGACGCCTTTGGATAGTAAATTTTTACTCGAATTAGCAAATGGTAAATTAATTTCAGCAGATAATATATGTCGAAATCGAGAAATTAAACTGGTTAGCGAAACATTTAAGATTGATTTGATACCAGTAGAGTTAGGGAGTTTTGATGTGATAATCGGTATGGACTGGTTGAAAGAAGTGAAAGCAGAGATCGTTTGTTACAAAAATGCAATTCGCATTATACGAGAAAAAGGAAAACCCTTAATGGTGTACGGAGAAAAGGGCAACACGAAGCTACATCTTATTAGTAATTTGAAGGCACAAAAACTAATAAGAAAAGGTTGCTATGCTGTTCTAGCACACGTCGAGAAAGTACAAACTGAAGAAAAGAGCATCAATGATGTTCCCATTGCAAAAGAATTTCCCGATGTATTTTCGAAAGAATTACCGGGATTACCCCCACATCGATCCGTTGAATTTCAAATAGATCTTGTACCAGGAGCTGCACCAATAGCTCGTGCACCTTACAGAATCGCACCCAGCGAGATGAAAGAACTGCAAAGCCAATTACAAGAACTTTTAGAGCGTGGTTTCATTCGACCAAGCACATCACCGTGGGGAGCTCCTGTTTTGTTTGTCAAGAAGAAAGATGGTACATTCGGGTTGTGTATCGACTATCGAGAGTTGAACAAACTTACCATCAAGAACCGCTACCCACTACCGAGAATCGACGACTTATTTGATCAACTACAAGGCTCGTCTATTTATTCAAAGATTGACTTACGTTTCGGGTATCATCAAATGCGGGTGAAAGAAGATGATATTCCAAAGACTGCTTTCAGAACACGTTACGGTCATTACGAGTTTATGGTCATGCCGTTTGGTTTAACTAATGCACCAGCTATGTTCATGGACCTTATGAACCGAGTGTGTGGACCATACCTTGACAAGTTTGTCATTGTTTTCATTGATGACATACTTATTTACTCAAAGAATGACCAAGAACACGGTGAACATTGGAGAAAGGTGTTAGAAGTATTGAGGAAGGAAGAATTGTACGCTAAGTTTTCAAAGTGTGCATTTTGGTTGGAAGAAGTTCAATTCCTCTGTCACATAGTGAACAAAGAAGGTATTAAGGTGGATCCGGCAAAGATAGAAACTGTTGAAAAGTGGGAAACCCCGAAAACTCCGAAACACATACGCCAGTTTTTAGGACTAGCTGGTTACTACAGAAGGTTCATCCAAGACTTTTCCAGAATAGCAAAACCCTTGACTGCATTAACGCATAAAGGGAAGAAATTTGAATGGAATGATGAACAAGAGAAAGCGTTTCAGTTATTGAAGAAAAAGCTAACTACGGCACCTATATTGTCATTGCCTGAAGGGAAGGATGATTTTGTGATTTATTGTGACGTATCAAAGCAAGGTCTCGGTTGTGTATTAATGCAACGAACGAAGGTGATTGCTAATGCGTCTAGACAATTGAAGATTCACGAACAAAATTATACAACGCATGATTTGGAATTAGGCGCGGTTGTTTTTGCATTAAAGACTTGGAGGCATTACTTATATGGGGTCAAAAGTATTATATATACCGACCACAAAAGTCTTCAACACATATTTAATCAGAAACAACTGAATATGAGGCAGCGTAGGTGGATTGAATTATTGAATGATTACGACTTTGAGATTCGTTACCACCCGGGGAAGGCAAATGTGGTAGCCGATGCCTTGAGCAGGAAGGACAGAGAACCCATTCGAGTAAAATCTATGAATATAATGATTCATAATAACCTTACTACTCAAATAAAGGAGGCGCAACAAGGAGTTTTAAAAGAGGGAAATTTAAAGGATGAAATACCCAAAGGATCGGAGAAGCATCTTAATATTCAGGAAGACGGAACCCGGTATAGGGCTGAAAGGATTTGGGTACCAAAATTTGGAGATATGAGAGAAATGGTACTTAGAGAAGCTCATAAAACCAGATACTCAATACATCCTGGAACGGGGAAGATGTACAAGGATCTCAAGAAACATTTTTGGTGCCCGGGTATGAAAGCCGATGTTGCTAAATACGTAGGAGAATGTTTGACGTGTTCTAAGGTCAAAGCTGAGCATCAGAAACCATCAGGTCTACTTCAACAACCCGAAATCCCGGAATGGAAATGGGAAAACATTACCATGGATTTCATCACTAAATTGCCAAGGACTGCAAGTGGTTTTGATACTATTTGGGTAATAGTTGATCGTCTCACCAAATCAGCACACTTCCTGCCAATAAGAGAAGATGACAAGATGGAGAAGTTAGCACGACTGTATTTGAAGGAAGTCATCTCCAGACATGGAATACCAATCTCTATTATCTCTGATAGGGATGGCAGATTTATTTCAAGATTCTGGCAGACATTACAGCAAGCATTAGGAACTCGTCTAGACATGAGTACTGCCTATCATCCACAAACTGATGGGCAGAGCGAAAGGACGATACAAACGCTTGAAGACATGCTACGAGCATGTGTTATTGATTTCAGAAACAGTTGGGATCGACATCTACCGTTAGCAGAATTTTCCTACAACAACAGCTACCATTCAAGCATTGAGATGGCGCCGTTTGAAGCACTTTATGGTAGAAAGTGCAGGTCTCCGATTTGTTGGAGTGAATTGGGGGATAGATAGATTACGAGTCCGGAGATTATACAAGAAACTACCGAGAAGATCATCCAAATTCAACAACGGTTGAAAACTGCCCAAAGTCGACAAAAGAGCTACGCTGACATTAAAAGAAAAGATATAGAATTTGAAATTGGAGAGATGGTCATGCTTAAAGTTGCACCTTGGAAAGGCGTTGTTCGATTTGGTAAACGAGGGAAATTAAATCCAAGGTATATTGGACCATTCAAGATTATTGATCGTGTCGGACCAGTAGCTTACCGACTTGAGTTACCTCAACAACTCGCGGCTGTACATAACACTTTCCACGTCTCGAATTTGAAGAAATGTTTTGCTAAAGAAGATCTCACTATTCCGTTAGATGAAATCCAAATCAACGAAAAACTTCAATTCATCGAAGAACCCGTCGAAATAATGGATCGTGAGGTTAAAAGACTTAAGAAAAACAAGATACCAATTGTTAAGGTTCGATGGAATGCTCGTAGAGGACCCGAGTTCACCTGGGAGCATGAAGATCAGATGAAGAAGAAATACCCGCATCTATTTCCAGAAGATTCGTCAACACCTTCAACAGCTTAAAATTTCGGGACGAAATTTATTTAACGGGTAGGTACTGTAGTGACCCGAACTTTTCCATGTTTATATATATTAATTGAGATTGATATTTACATGATTAAATATTTCCAACATGTTAAGCAATCAAACTTGTTAAGACTTGATTAATTGAAATATGTTTCATATAGACAATTGACCACCCAAGTTGACCGGTGATTCACGAACGTTAAAACTTGTAAAAACTATATGATGACATATATATGGATATATATATATAGTTAACATGATACTATGATAAGTAAACATATCATTAAGTATATTAACAATGAACTACATATGTAAAAACAAGACTACTAACTTAATGATTTTTAAACGAGACATATATGTAACGATTATCGTTGTAAAGACATTTAATGTATATATATCATATTAAGAGATATTCATACATGATAATATCATGATAATATAATAATTTAAAATCTCATTTGATATTATAAACATTGGGTTAACAACATTTAACAAGATCGTTAACCTAAAGGTTTCAAAACAACACTTACATGTAACGACTAACGATGACTTAACGACTCAGTTAAAATGTATATACATGTAGTGTTTTAATATGTATTTATACACTTTTGAAAGACTTCAATACACTTATCAAAATACTTCTACTTAACAAAAATGCTTACAATTACATCCTCGTTCAGTTTCATCAACAATTCTACTCGTATGCACCCGTATTCGTACTCGTACAATACACAGCTTTTAGATCTATGTACTATTGGTATATACACTCCAATGATCAGCTCTTAGCAGCCCATGTGAGTCACCTAACACATGTGGGAACCATCATTTGGCAACTAGCATGAAATATCTCATAAAATTACAAAAATATGAGTAATCATTCATGACTTATTTACATGAAAACAAAATTACATATCCTTTATATCTAATCCATACACCAACGACCAAAAACACCTACAAACACTTTCATTCTTCAATTTTCTTCATCTAATTGATCTCTCTCAAGTTCTATCTTCAAGTTCTAAGTGTTCTTCATATATTCTACAAGTTCTAGTTACATAAAATCAAGAATACTTTCAAGTTTGCTAGCTCACTTCCAATCTTGTAAGGTGATCATCCAACCTCAAGAAATCTTTGTTTCTTACAGTAGGTTATCATTCTAATACAAGGTAATAATCATATTCAAACTTTGGTTCAATTTCTATAACTATAACAATCTTATTTCAAGTGATGATCTTATTTGAACTTGTTTTCGTGTCATGATTCTGCTTCAAGAACTTCGAGCCATCCAAGGATCCGTTGAAGCTAGATCCATTTTTCTCTTTTCCAGTAGGTTTATCCAAGGAACTTAAGGTAGTAATGATGTTCATAACATCATTCTATTCATACATATAAAGCTATCTTATTCAAAGGTTTAAACTTGTAATCACTAGAACATAGTTTAGTTAATTCTAAACTTGTTCGCAAACAAAAGTTAATCCTTCTAACTTGACTTTTAAAATCAACTAAACACATATTCTATATCTATATGATATGCTAACTTAATGATTTAAAACCTGGAAACACGAAAAACACCGTAAAACCGGATTTACGCCGTCGTAGTAACACCGCGGGCTGTTTTGGGTTAGTTAATTAAAAACTATGATAAACTTTGATTTAAAAGTTGTTATTCTGATAAAATGATTTTTATTATGAACATGAAACTATATCCAAAAATTATGGTTAAACTCAAAGTGGAAGTATGTTTTCTAAAATGGTCATCTAGATGTCGTTCTTTCGACTGAAATGACTACCTTTACAAAAATGACTTGTAACTTATTTTTCCGACTATAAACCTATACTTTTTCTGTTTAGATTCATAAAATAGAGTTCAATATGAAACCATAGCAATTTGATTCACTCAAAACGGATTTAAAATGAAGAAGTTATGGGTAAAACAAGATTGGATAATTTTTCTCATTTTAGCTACGTGAAAATTGGTAACAAATCTATTCCAACCATAACTTAATCAACTTGTATTGTATATTATGTAATCTTGAGATACCATAGACACGTATACAATGTTTCGACCTATCATGTCGACACATCTATATATATTTCGGAACAACCATAGACACTCTATATGTGAATGTTGGAGTTAGCTATACAGGGTTGAGGTTGATTCCAAAATATATATAGTTTGAGTTGTGATCAATACTGAGATACGTATACACTTGGTCGTGGATTGATTCAAGATAATATTTATCGATTTATTTCTGTACATCTAACTGTGGACAACTAGTTGTAGGTTACTAACGAGGACAGCTGACTTAATAAACTTAAAACATCAAAATATATTAAAAGTGTTGTAAATATATTTTGAACATACTTTGATATATATGTATATATTGTTATAGGTTCGTGAATCAACCAGTGGCCAAGTCTTACTTCCCGACGAAGTAAAAATCCGTGAAAGTGAGTTATAGTCCCACTTTTAAAATCTAATATTTTTGGGATGAGAATACATGCAGGTTTTATAAATGATTTACAAAATAGACACAAGTACGTGAAACTACATTCTATGGTTGAATTATCGAAATCGAATATGCCCCTTTTTATTAAGTCTGGTAATCTAAGAATTAGAGAACAGACACCCTAATTGACGCGAATCCTAAAGATAGATCTATTGGGCCTAACAAACCCCATCCAAAGTACCGGATGCTTTAGTACTTCGAAATTTATATCATATCCGAAGGGTGTCCCGGAATGATGGGGATATTCTTATATATGCATCTTGTTAATGTCGGTTACCAGGTGTTCACCATATGAATGATTTTTATCTCTATGTATGGGATGTGTATTGAAATATGAAATCTTGTGGTCTATTGTTACGATTTGATATATATAGGTTAAACCTATAACTAACCAACATTTTTGTTGACGTTTAAAGCATGTTTATTCTCAGGTGAATATTAAGAGCTTCCGATGTTGCATACTAAAATAAGGACAAGATTTGGAGTCCATGTTTGTATGATATTGTATAAAAACTGCATTCAAGAAACTTATTTTGTTGTAACATATTTGTATTGTAAACCATTATGTAATGGTAGTGTGTAAACAGGATATTTTAGATTATCATTATTTGATAATCTACGTAAAGCTTTTTAAAACCTTTATCTATGAAATAAAGGTTATGGTTTGTTTTAAAAATGAATGCAGTCTTTGAAAAACGTCTCATATAGAGGTCAAAACCTCGCAACGAAATCAATTAATATGGAACGTTTTTAATCAATAAGAACGGGACATTTCAGTTCGCAGAAGAAAAATCCATGTAAAACGAGTATAGTCATCGACAATGAAAAGCACATGTTTCTTGCCACCGAGGCTAGAAATACGCAGGGGTCCACATAAGTCCATATGCAATAGTTGCAAAGACAATGAAGTACTGGGGTTTTACTTAAGCGGATGATTAGTGTGTTTCAGCTTACCCATCGCACATGATGAACACACATGATGCTTATCATAGTGAAAGGTAGGAATACCATCAACTAAGTCTTTGGAGACTAGTCGATTGATACCCTTGTAATTCAGGTGTGACATCCGATGATGCCATAACCATGAATTTTCTTTGGTAGAACGAGTGGCCAAACACATGGTTGTATGTGAAGGTGCATCATTGAGGTCAATAGTGTATAGTGAAGCACAACGTTTAACAACAAGAAGATCATTTCCTTCGGTGGATTGCACCGAGTATTATCGACGTTCAAACAGAACTTTAAGATCTCCATCGCAGAATTGACTTACACTAAATAAACTGCACCCCAAACCTTCAACATATGAAACCCGTTTGATTGTTATGCCATTTTTCACAAAATCTCCGTAACCCGTTATCGCTGCA
Source organism: Rutidosis leptorrhynchoides (assembly GCF_046630445.1). Taxonomy (NCBI): domain Eukaryota; kingdom Viridiplantae; phylum Streptophyta; class Magnoliopsida; order Asterales; family Asteraceae; genus Rutidosis; species Rutidosis leptorrhynchoides. The sequence continues at coordinate 96,695,333 of NC_092338.1, read as the reverse complement.
ATTTCATCATTTCCAAAAGTAACCGTTCCTAGGAATTTGTCATTGAAGTTGACAAGCAAGGATTTATCGCCCGTCATGTGTCGAGAACAACCGGAATCGATATACCAAACACAGATGTCGAAACCCTGTAAATGTGAATTCCTAGAGTTTAGGTACCCAAAGTTTCTTGGGTCCTCTATGGTTAGTACCAACAATAAACTTTGGATCAACGACAAGATAATCACGTAAAGCATCATGCAGTTTAGATAATAAATCATCATTTAAAACCACATTACATGAAGCATCATACGCAATATCAAGTTTTACATCGTTATCAGAAGTCTTAACACACAACTTATTCCAAGTAGATGTTTTGTTCACAGACGAAAATTGAAAAACATGAGATGATTTCCTAGTCCGACTAGCAGATTGCGTTGGTTTGGTTGCTACTTTCTTAGTCGTGGACTTAGGAACCCATACAGATTTGTAATTCAAGTTTGGATTATGACCTGTGACACGAGAAACACCTTTGTTAGTTAGACATCCAAACTCTTCAGTTGACACATGAGATGATTGATTTTGCAAAATTTCCAATTTGATTTTACGTTCTTTTGCATCATACTCACTTAAATTAGGTTTAGGACTTGTGTGTTGTGTGGACTTAACTGATGTTGTTAAAAGACTCGCTTTTGAAGTTTTTGTCATTGGAATCATAGGAATCTTTTCAGTTGACACAGAACCATCAGGAGAATGAACCTTTTTGACAACAAATTGAGTTGTAGAAACAACTTTTGAACCACGATTGCCAAATTGAGAACGGAGAGGATTTTTAAGAATAGTAATGGATTTTACATCCTTATATGTTGACATTCCCTTTCCCTTCTTAGTAATCCCACCAATACATTCAAGCACATTGGTTTCAACATTAGACGATTGCTTAAGTGTGTTAGCCTGTTTCAGTTGAATTATCTTTTGTTTTAAGCTTTTAATCTCAAGACATAATTCTTCAGCAGAAACTATCACTTCACCCTCCTTAAAAGCATAGGAACATTCTTTCTTAGGCAGTGAAGGCAATTTATCACACAGGGCAAGCATTTGTTCTAATGATTGACACTTAAGTTGCAAGTCAATATTCTCCTTTTCTAGTTGAGCTACTATACGATTCAAATTCCGTACAGCAGGTAAATACAAATAATAATCGTGCAAAGGATCAAGTTGACTTTTAAAATCTATCAAAGGTTCAATGATCGGTTCAGTATGAGGTTCTACTTTTTCATCTAAAGAATTTTGACCTAGAGATTCTGTCTCAAAGAAAACAGTTAGTTCATATGCTAGGTCTTTACGAAAAACATTATCAGAACATGCAGGTAAAGCAGGTAGAACTAGTTTCACATCAAAAGTTGGTTCATCAAACGCCTCATCTATGTTAACAATGCTAGAACTAGGTTTGTTAAACACGTCATTCTCAAGCATTAAAATGTATTTCTCTAGCATGAGTGTAGGAATGTAAACCAATCTACGTGTCGGCACATAATTAGCACATTGCACATTCTTTTCATTTTCAACAAGTTCCTTCAAGAAAGCAGGATTTAATTTACCCATTTTTGCATTAATTTTCTCATACATTAAGCTAATTTGATGGTATTTTTTAGATTTGCGATTAACAATAATATCATCAAAATCAGCATCAGAAGAATGCACAAAATGCGGTGGTAAACCAGATTGAAAGTAATCAGAATGATATAATCCTGGAATCTTTTTGGAAGCTCCATCTAAGATCTTAGGATCTTCAAAACCCAACCCCCACTTTTCACCATGAATCGTTTTTGGTCTATTCATGAAAATCGTTTGTTTTGAAAGTTCCATATCCATGATAGCTTTGGATTGCTCTGTTCGGTAGAGTTTTTCCTCATATCGAGCAAGTTGAGCTTTCATTAGAACAGAGTCTTTTGACAATGAAGAGATTTCAGTGTCTTTTTCAATTATTGCGTTTTCCAAATGAATAATTTTCTTGTTTAGCTTTGAAAGTGTGGGTTCATGTTGGTTTTTTAAATCAGAAAGATCTTTTTCTAAGAATTGAACTTTTTCTGCAAGTCGTTCAGATTTTAAACGATAATCAGTTCGTTCGACTTTAATCGGATGAATTGTCTTTTTAAGATCTTCCAACTCAGATTCCGAGGAGCTAATTTAGACGGTCAAATTTTACAATTCCGATTGTAATTTGGATGAAGATGGTTTGGTCTCAGAAAGTTTGATTTTGTCTTTTACAACCTTGTTTTCAGATTTTAAGCCTTTGACTTCGTTTGACATTGAGACCAGATTCTTCATCAAGTCATTTTGCATTTTTATAAAATCAGGCGAGATTTCAGTTGATTGTACCTCATCATCGTCAGATGTTGAGTCAGAATTCTCCAATGCTTTCTTAGCTTTGATGAGCTTGGTCACCTTGCAAACATTTGCAGGTTCCACCTCTGAGTCTGAATCATCAGTCCAGTTAAACCAAGTATCATCAACCGGTTTCAGCTCTCCCCCAGTTTCCACAATCTTAGCCATCAACATTTTCTTCTTGTAGTAAGATGCGTCCTTCTTCTTAGGCATTTTGCACTCACGAGAGTAATGACCAGCTTTGCCACAATTGAAACAGATTGAATCTTCCTTCTTGGAATCATCAGCACGTTGTTGTTTGGATTGATCAGCTTTCTTGTAGTACGAGGAAGATGATGAGTGTTTGCGTTGATTGCTTGATTTGCCTTTAAACTTGTGTTTGTTCAAGGCATTTGTGAACATGGCTGGCATCTTGACTAATTCAAGGTGTGAATCATCAACATCAGAAAGATTCAACTCTTCAGAATCAGTTGATTCTTCAACAAGCACTTTCTTGGACAAGCTTTTGGAAAATGATTTGCTCTTCTTTTTGGCAATTAGAGCAAGAGGATCACTTGGAGATGACTCTTTCCTTCCTTCTTGAAGTTTAGACACCTCAGGTTGGTAATGCATAAGAACTCCAACAAGCTCATGAATAGTCAACTTGTCAATCTCTTTGGTAGATCGAACAATGGTTCCATAAGGAAGCCAATCAGCATTGAGCTTTTTGAGGAATTTCATGTTGACTTCAACATGTACTTTTACAATCTTACACCTTTTCAACTCATTGAGAACACCATTGAAACGACGGTAGGTATCCTTGAGTAGCTCTTCTGGTTCCTGCTTGAAATCTTCATACAATCCCAGAGCCTTATTCAATTTAGTAACGTCTGACATGTCATAACCTTCTTGTTGTCGTTTGATCTCATCCCATATATATTTTGCAGTAGTGTTGCTATCAACATTTTCAAATAGCTCATATGGGATAGCTTGCATGACAATATTCTTAGCCTCTATGTCACCCTGAGCTCTTTCACGTTTATCACCAGAAAGTTCATAGACTGGAATTGGCATACCAGTATCCGGATGAAAATCAACAACTGGACCATCTCTCAGAGAAGCCCAAATATGTTTAGCTTTCTCACCCTTATAGTCTATGTACTAAGTAATACGATGAAGCCACTGAGTGTACTTACCATCAAACAACACTGGAGGTCGGGAATCTGATCCAATGATAAGAGTATCTTGAGTAGACATTTTAAATTGAGGTAGATTCGGTATAGATTCGGTATTACACACAATCTATGATCAGGGTTCAGTATAAAATCTAACAAGAATGTCAGATTCGGTAAAAATTCGGTACAGTAGCAGATTCGGTAAGTGGTTCGGTACTGTAGCAGATTTGGTAACAATTTGGTATACCAGATTCTGTATCAGAAACTGATAAGAATCACAAGTAACACACCGAAATTCGGTATGGATTCGGTAACCACACAACTTGAAGCCTCAGAATACTTAAAACCAATGGATTAAGTGATACAGAAAATCAGATTCTGTATCTGATTCGATAGTCAGATTCTGTATGAATTTGAAGTTCAAACTCAATTCAATCCCTTTGAATTAGATTCTGTAACCTTGCTGCACAAGGAAACAAGTTAGTATCACACAAAATATCAAAGATACCGAATGTATAGAATACCGAATGTCAACTGTAGCAGTTGACAATACCGAGTCTAAGTCTAAAACTTAGAAATATAACAGAATCCTTTCTCAAACCACAACAATTAGCTTCGTATGATTAAACTGAATGTGATAGAATCACAAACACACCACAATACGCAACACTTAAGATGAATTTCCAATAATGAAGCAGATTCGGTATGACAGTTACGATACCGAATGTTGATCAAATCTTCAAAACTTGAAGAATTGAAGAAATTGAACCGACAAAAATGTGATTTAACACCTCATGAACACAACTGTATCTTTAAGACTTCACAAAACACCAGAATCAAGCTTGAATTAAGCAATACCGAGAGTTTTAGCCACAAACTCTAAAAATCAACTTGATTCTCCATAATTGAAGTTAAAAAGCTGTAATGATGATCGAAACTCTTTCTAATAGACCTAATACACCTTCGCTGAACTTATCACAAGAATCTGAACGTCAGATTATCAAATTCGATAATACCGAATCTGATTCAATATACCGAGAGTGTTCAGATTCTGTAAACTACAATCTCTGGATCGATATAGTGATGTAGAATCACTTCCTGGTAGCTCTGATACCAAATGATAGGTCAGATCATGTTGAGATTGAGAGAAATGATAAGATAGAATGAGATTCGGTATATAAGAAGGAGACTCGGTACTAGAGAGAATCGGTACAAATTAAATTCCACAGCTTCTAGGACTCGGTTACAATACAATGGCTATCTAATTAGGACTACATAGGTTCCTTATATAGCCCTCTTCTAAGGAACCTTCATTTAAGCTTAATTCACATTAACACTATACAACTTTGGGGTCCTAACACATACATATATTTTGGGCGTTATTCTGTTCCATTTGCTGGTATTTTGAAGACTCTGATTAAGATATCGAGTTATTTGAGTTTAAAATGAAGAAAGTTTCAAGATATGGTTTGTTGGCTCATTAATGTTGATTTTTATCGAAGATATAGCCAAAACGAAGTTAGAGTTAAAGATAAACGTGACTCGGGTGAAATAATCAGTTTCCATCGCTTCAGGATGAGGTTTATCGCGTTTTGGTCATCATGATACGTGATGAAGTGCATCAGAACACGACATGGAAAAAAGGGCCAACTGATCAATCTGTCGCATTTCAAGTAGTTATACCGTGTCTTGGTTCGTCGTGTATTGCGATGGGGTTGTCGCGGATCGCGACACGAGGCAGTTCCAGCTATTTTCTCTACTTCTATAAATACTCGTTTTTCACCCCAATTTTAGGCATGCAGTTTTATTTTACGAATTTTCTTCCACAGCAGCTACTATTACGAATTTTACAGCTTTTCTACATTATTTTGCAAGGGTTTAACTTAGTACATCAAGTATGGTTAGTTTAATCTTTAAATTAACTCTTATTTAACTTTTATTATTTTGTTCTTTATTCAATTTAATGATTATGTTTAATTGTTCTTCTTATTTATTTGTTATTTGCTTTGTCATGAGTAGCTAAATTCTTAGTATCCACTTAGATGCATGAACCTATGTGACGGATTGCGATCTTTTGGTTAACAACAATTAATTAAAATTACACAATTTTATGTCTAGCTAAGATCCACCGTTATTAAAGTTTATTGATTGTTAGATCACTGAAGTTATTGATTAACTAACGACAGTTAAATTGATTAATAGCTTTTACTAGATTATTGAACGTGAATAATTTAGGAATATGTGAGATTTTATGAGGGACACCGATAATAAAATTAATCGTATAGTGGTTGAGCTTGAAATTAGTTGCAATAATTGTGAGGTTGTAAGGGACACCAAACCAACCTAAGTTAGATTATAATCTTGAGTAATATCATTGTGAATTGGTTAGTAACTCTAGGTTAACGACAGTTATACTTAGGTTGCTAGTCTTAAACTGTAGGAATCGACAGATAAATACAGTGTCACATCATTGTAATTGTTTAATTAACTTGTTTAACCGAGCAATCCTAGCCTAGGGAATTGTACTAAGTGGATACCTTTGCTTCTTATTGAGTTAAGTTTAATTTACTTTTGTGTTTAATCAGTTTTACAACAAAACTCCCCTTTTAAATCTTAGAATAATTAATAGTTCAAGTTTTCAATTACCTGCTCTCTGTGGAACGAATTGGTCAAATACTTGTTTAATTACTACACGAACTGGTTACATTTGCCTGTATTGTGTGATAATCGATAGGTATTTAGCTAATAATTTAGAGTACGAAATTACACATCAATGGCATTCATGGATCTTATGAACCGAGTGTGCTAACCTATGTTGGACAAGTCAGTAATTGTGTTCATTGACGACATACTTGTCTATTCAAAAAGTATGAAAGAACATGAACGACATTTGCGGATTTCGCTGAGTTACCTTTTTATATTCTGGATTTTGCTGAGTTACCTTTTTATATTCCAGATTTTGAGTATATTAAGGAAGAAGTTAACATGGTTGAAGGAGCAGCAGGACAGACTATGGAAGCATTGATGAAAGCCACAAGGGCTGGTAACGGACATGCTCTTAGGCAGCCACCAGTCACCATAGATTTTGAGGTCAAAGGACAGATTCTTAATATGATAACTCACCAATGCCAATTCAGAGGTATACCGAAAGAGGATGCATTCAGGCATCTTCGTTCCTTCAAAAGCATTTGCAACTTGTTCAAGATTTCAAATATCGCGGATACAGTTATCTATTTGAGGGTTTTTCCTTGATCTTTGAAAGATGACGCCAAGGATTGGTTAGACTCTTTGCCTGAAGGTGAAATTGATAGTTGGGCTACAATGGAAGATAAATTTTTGCATCGGTTCTTTCCAGCTGCAAAGGCCGCTCAACTTCAGAGCGACATTAATCACTTTGTTCAGAAGCCACATGAGACACTTTATGATGCTTGGACACGGTTTGGAAAAATGTTACGAAATTGTCCTCAACACGGGTTGAACAACTTCAATAAGGTCCAAATTTTCTACAAGGGTGTTAATGTGCCGACAAGGAAAGAACTTGATATTGCTGCAGGTGGTTCTTTGATGAAAAAGACTCCGGATGACGCTTATGAAATCATCTCCGATACAGCTACGCATTCATATGATTGGCATCAAGAATTAGATGTTTCTCGCTCTTCTTATGTTGCTAGTACCGAAACTAGTGACGAGCTTGCTGCGGTTAAGGCTCAACTTGCGACTTTTAAGAGACAGATGGAGTCAATGACTAAAGAGATGCACGCTATGAAGGTGGGTTGTGAATTATGCCAAGGACCGCATCTTACCAAAGATTGTGATCAAGCGTCAATGGAGGAACAGGCTAATTATCTGGGTTACGTTAAGAAGGGTGATTTTGCCCTTAGTGAATTTTTGGGTGGGAGACAGTTTTTCAATCAGGCGAATAACATGGGTGGTAACAATTATCAGAGTGGTAATCAGGTTTATCAGGGCAATCAGAAGGTATATCCGTACAGGCCACCTGGGTTTTATAACAGAAATCAGTAAGCACCACCTAGGAATTTCCAGTAGCCTATGCCACCAATTCAGCAGCCAGAGAATAAGATGCCTCCTTTGGAGGAATTGCTACGGGGTTTTATTATGAAAACGGATGAAAGTATCACTGCTTTGAGGCAAGATGGGGAATCTACTAAACAGCAAGTTAGAAATCAGCAGGCTTCGATTCAGAACTTGGAATGGGATGTGGGGCGTATCGCTCAATCTTTATCAGAGAGACCACCAGGTGCTCTCCCAGCTAATACGCAATCCAATCCCAACAACAAAGTGCCTGCTAGGAATGAGCACGTGAATGCTATAACCACTCGAAGTGGTTTGGTTATTAACAAGGAGACTTCAAAGTCTTCTCCTATTGTTTCTTCTAATGTTTTGCAGGTACCTATTAATGAGGAGCAAAAGGAGGAAGAGCCCGAGTTAGAAAAGTTGCCTGATGAAGAGCAAAAGCAAGATGATCCGCCGGAGATCATAACTAAATCACCGCCGTTGAAGGAATACAAAGCACCAATTCCTTACCCGAAAGCATTGAAAAAGGATAAGCTCGCTAGTCAATATCAGAAATTTAAAAACATGATTAAACAGATTAGCGTGAACATGCCACTCGCGGAAGTACTCCAAGGGATGCCTAACTATGGGAAGTTTCTCAAAGATCTTATCTCCAAGAAAGGTAAGTACCATGAGGTATCTGCCGCATTCCTCCATAAGGAATGTTCGGCCATCTTGAAAAAGAGCAAGATGCCTCCAAAATTGGGAGACCCGGGTAGTTTTCTTATCCCTTGTGTTATGAGTAATTCAAAAGTGTACGATGCACTTGTCGACTTAGGTGTAGTGACCCGAACTTTTTCATGTTTATATATATTAATTGAGATTGATATTTACATGATTAAATATTTCTAACATGTTAAGCAATCAAACTTGTTAAGACTTGATTAATTGAAATATGTTTCATATAGACAATTGACCACCCAAGTTGACCGGTGATTCACGAACGTTAAAACTTGTAAAAACTATATGATAACATATATATGGATATATATATAGTTAACATGATAATATGATAAGTAAACATATCATTAAGTATATTAACAATGAACTACATATGTAAAAACAAGACTACTAACTTAATGATTTTTAAACGAGACATATATGTAACGATTATCGTTGTAAAGACATTTAATGTATATATATCATATTAAGAGATATTCATACATGATAATATCATGATAATATAATAATTTAAAATCTCATTTGATATTATAAACATTGGGTTAACAACATTTAACAAGATCGTTAACCTAAAGGTTTCAAAACAACACTTACATGTAACGACTAACGATGACTTAACGACTCAGTTAAAATGTATATACATGTAGTGTTTAAATATGTATTTATACACTTTTGAAAGACTTCAATACACTTATCAAAATACTTCTACTTAACAAAAATGCTTACAATTACATCCTCGTTCAGTTTCATCAACAATTCTACTCGTATGCACCCGTATTCGTACTCGTACAATACACAGCTTTTAGATCTATGTACTATTGGTATATACACTCCAATGATCAGCTCTTAGCAGCCCATGTGAGTCACCTAACACATGTGGGAACCATCATTTGGCAACTAGCATGAAATATCTCATAAAATTACAAAAATATGAGTAATCATTCATGACTTATTTACATGAAAACAAAATTACATATCCTTTATATCTAATCCATACACCAACGACCAAAAACACCTACAAACACTTTCATTCTTCAATTTTATTCATCTAATTGATCTCTCTCAAGTTCTATCTTCAAGTTCTAAGTGTTCTTCATAAATTCTACAAGTTCTAGTTACATAAAATCAAGAATACTTTCAAGTTTGCTAGCTCACTTCCAATCTTGTAAGGTGATCATCCAACCTCAAGAAATCTTTGTTTCTTACAGTAGGTTATCATTCTAATACAAGGTAATAATCATATTCAAACTTTGGTTCAATTTCTATAACTATAACAATCTTATTTCAAGTGATGATCTTACTTGAACTTGTTTTCGTGTCATGATTCTGCTTCAAGAACTTCGAGCCATCCAAGGATCCGTTGAAGCTAGATCCATTTTTCTCTTTTCCAGTAGGTTTATCCAAGGAACTTAAGGTAGTAATGATGTTCATAACATCATTCGATTCATACATATAAAGCTATCTTATTCGAAGGTTTAAACTTGTAATCACTAGAACATAGTTTAGTTAATTCTAAACTTGTTCGCAAACAAAAGTTAATCCTTCTAACTTGACTTTTAAAATCAACTAAATACATGTTCTATATCTATATGATATGCTAACTTAATGATTTAAAACCTGGAAACACGAAAAACACCGTAAAACCGGATTTACGCCGTCGTAGTAACACCGCGGGCTGTTTTGGGTTAGTTAATTAAAAACTATGATAAACTTTGATTTAAAAGTTGTTATTCTGAGAAAATAATTTTTATTATGAACATGAAAATATATCCAAAAATTATGGTTAAACTCAAAGTGGAAGTATGTTTTCTAAAATGGTCATCTAGACGTCGTTCTTTCGACTGAAATGACTACCTTTACAAAAACGACTTGTAACTTATTTTTTTGACTATAAACCTATATTTTTTCTGTTTAGATTCATAAAATAGAGTTCAATATGAAACCATATCAATTTGATTCACTCAAAACGGATTTAAAATGAAGAAGTTATGGGTAAAACAAGATTGGATAATTTTTCTCATTTTAGCTACGTGAAAATTGGTAACAAATCTATTCCAACCATAACTTAATCAACTTGTATTGTATATTATGTAATCTTGAGATACCATAGACACGTATACAATGTTTCAACCTATCATGTCGACACATCTATATATATTTCGGAACAACCATAGACACTCTATATGTTAATGTTGGAGTTAGCTATACAGGGAGGTTGATTCCAAAATATATATAGTTTGAGTTGTGATCAATACTGAGATACGTATACACTGGGTCGTGGATTGATTCAAGATAATATTTATCGATTTATTTCTGTACATCTAACTGTGGACAACTAGTTGTAGGTTACTAACGAGGACAGCTGACTTAATAAACTTAAAACATCAAAATATATTAAAAGTGTTGTAAATATATTTTGAACATACTTTGATATATATGTATATATTGTTATAGGTTCGTGAATCAACCAGTGGCCAAGTCTTACTTCCCGACGAAGTAAAAATCTGTGAAAGTGAGTTATAGTCCCACTTTTAAAATCTAATATTTTTGGGATGAGAATACATGCAGGTTTTATAAATGATTTACAAAATAGACACAAGTACGTGAAACTACATTCTATGGTTGAATTATCGAAATTGAATATGCCCCTTTTTATTAAGTCTGGTAATCTAAGAATTAGGGAACAGACACCCTAATTGACGCGAATTCTAAAGATAGATCTATTGGGCCTAACAAACCCCATCCAAAGTACCGGATGCTTTAGTACTTCGAAATTTATATCATATCCGAAGGGTGTCCCAGAATGATGGGGATATTCTTATATATGCATCTTGTTAATGTCGGTTACCAGGTGTTCACCATATGAATGATTTTTATCTCTATGTATGGGATGTGTATTGAAATATGAAATCTTGTGGTCTATTATTATGATTTGATATATATAGGTTAAACCTATAACTCACCAACATTTTTTTTGACGTTTTAAGCATGTTTATTCTCAGGTGATTATTAAGAGCTTCCGCTGTCTCATACTTAAATAAGGACGAGATTTGGAGTCCATGCTTGTATGATATTGTGTAAAAACTGCATTCAAGAAACTTATTTTGTTGTAACATATTTGTATTGTAAACCATTATGTAATGGTCGTGTGTAAACAGGATATTTTAGATTATCATTATTTGATAATCTACGTAAAGCTTTTTAAACCTTTATTGATGAAATAAAGGTTATGGTTTGTTTTAAAATGAATGCAGTCTTTGAAAAACGTCTCATATAGAGGTCAAAACCTCGCAACGAAATCAATTAATATGGAATGTTTTTAATCAATAAGAACGGGACATTTCAGTTGGTATCCGAGCGTTGGTCTTAGAGAACCAGAATTTTGCATTAGTGTGTCTTATCGAGTTTGTTAGGATGTATTAGTGAGTCTAGACTTCGACCGTGTTTACTTGAAAAATGATTGCTTAACAAATTTTGTTGGAAACTATATATTTTTAACATGTGAATATTATGTGATATATTAATCTCTTAACGCGTTTGATATTATGTGATAGATGTCTACCTCTAGAACAAGTCCTATTGACTCACCTAATAATAATAAAGAGTCAAATGTAAATTGGAATGATTCGTGGACTGATTCGCAAGTTCCCGAAGAGGAACCGGAAGAAGAGTCGGAACCGGAAGAAGAATCGGAACCGGAAGAAGAATCGGAACCGGATGAAGAAATAGAACCGGTGGGGGAAATAATAAAACGGTTAAGTAAAAGAAAATCCTCAACCAACTGACCAAGGTTAATTATGGTCAATGGTGTTTCCGCCAAGGAAGCAAAATATTAGGAGGATTACCAATTCTCCGATGAATCGGATTCCGATGAGAATTCCGATGATGTTATAGAAATTACCCCAACTGAATTTAAAAAGGCAAAAGAAAATAATAAGGGAAAGGGCATAAAAATAGAGAAATCTAATTCCAACCCCGATGAACTTTATATGTATCGTCAACCCCCGAAGTCCTTAAGTTGTAACAATGACCCGGGAACCTCTAAACCACCAGGTTTTTCTAAACCAATGTGGAAAACGACGGCTCGTATTAGGGGAACATCATATATCCCTAGAAACTTGGCAAAACGAACCAAAACCGAAGAAGAAGAAACAAGCGAGTCGGAATAAGATAGTTGTATTCGTGTGGTGTAATATATGTAATATAGTGTGCTTATGCTTTATGATATATGTAAAAATTGCTTGTATTAATAAGTATTTTTTATGAATCTAACTCTTGTCTATTTTACGGTATAAAAACACAAAATGGATAGACAACCTAATATTTTAAGAGACCTACCCGGAGACATGATTGATGAAATCTTGTCTAGAGTCGGTCAGAATTCTTCGACACAACTATTTAAGGCGAGATCAGTTTGTAAGACATTCGAAGAACGCTCCAAGAATGCCTTGGTTTATAAAAGGCTTTCGTTCGAAAGATGGGGGATATCACATTGGGAAATCCATAAGTTACGATGTGTTTACTTTGACGCATATATTGCGGGGAACCCAAATGCTATTTTACGCAATGGGTTAAGAAATTATTTTGACTCAATATATCCGAATATTGGACTTCGTGATTTAGAAAAAGCGACTAACATGCAACATAAAGAAGCATGTTACGCTTACGGATTAGTAATGTTCACTTCTCACCAAAGTGAGAACAAGAACATCGGGCTACAACTATTAAACAAAATGTTCCCACAAGTGACGGAGTCGGTAATTGGGGTAAGAATGAGGTTTTTAGATTGTTACGGGACTGTTGGACATTACGTAACCCTCGTCCCTTTGACGACGTTACAACACGCTGTCTTATCAACAGCCATAACGGTTATGTTCCACAAGACCAAGGATGGGAAGTAATCCTAGTAAAACCAGAATGCATGACTTGTTTCTGGACGTATGAATTACGTGTCTTTATTGCCTTTGCTGAACGACTTGTGTACTAGCTAGAATTATCTTCACAAGCATCTTGTATCAAATTTATTGTGTGCTATATTTCATGCTATATGTAAAATAAGCGGTATTGTAAGTTTGTAAAATATTGTGTAAAAGTTTGAACGCGAAATATTATTATAATCAGTTTTTCATATAGAATTGTAGTAGTTGAATTGTATATTAGCTACTAAGTATGAACTTAACGGGTAGGTACTACCCGAATTTAAACTTATAAAACGCTAATATGAAGAAAAAGCTTTTATAAATGAGTTCATATTATGCTACGAAATACTATTAACTACTCTTAATATTCTGTATGATTAACTTGTTCCATTTGACTATTTTGAAGGAAATGGCACCGACTACTCGACACACCGTGAATATGAATGAAGAGGAATTCCGTACTTTTCTAGCTTCAAACATAGCCGCAGTACAGGCTGCGCTACATACCAACAATAACCTTGGATCTAGCAGTACAGGAAATCGTGTAGGATGCACCTACAAAGAATTCACTGCCTGCAAACCTTTGGAATTTGATGGAACCGAAGGACCGATTGGATTGAAATGGTGGACCGAGAAGGTTGAATCGGTGTTTGCCATAAGTAAGTGTACTGAAGAGGACAAAGTGAAGTACGCTACGCATACCTTCACAGGTTCTGCGTTAACATGGTGGAATACCTATCTAGAGCAAGTGGGACAAGACGATGCGTACGCACTACCGTGGTCAGCATTCAAGCACTTGATGAACGAGAAGTACCGTCCCAGAACCGAGGTCAATAAGCTCAAGACAGAACTTAGAGGGTTATGAACCCAAGGATTTGATATTACCACGTACGAAAGACGATTCACAGAATTGTGCCTATTGTGTCCGGGAGCATTCGAAGATGAGGAAGAGAAGATCGACGCGTTTGTGAAAGGATTACCGGAAAGAATCCAAGAAGATATAAGTTCACACGAGCCCGCCTCCATACAGCAGGCATGTAGAATGGCTCACAAACTAGTGAACCAGATTGAAGAAAGAATTAAAGAACAGACTGCTGAAGAGGCCAATGTGAAGCAAGTCAAAAGAAAGTGGGAGGAAAACGGTGATAAGAATCACCAATACAACAACAACAGCAATTACAACAATAATCGCAACAATTATCCCAACAATCGCAACATCAATCGCAACTACAACAAACGGCCCAACAATAACAACAACAACAACAACAACAACAGCAACTACAACAATCATCCCAACAACAATAATAACCGCAACAACAACAACAATCAGAAGCAGCTATGCCAAAGGTGTGAAAAGTATCACTCGTGGTTCTGCACCAAATTTTGCAACAAGTGTAAAAGAAATGGTCATAACGCGGCGAAGTGTGAGGTCTACGGACTAGGGGTTAATAGAACGAAAGGAACAAATGGTGTCGGAACGAGTAATGGCGGAGCAAGTAGTGTCGGAGCAAGTTATGCCAATGTAGTTTGTTATAAATGTGGAAAACCGGGCCATATTATTAGAAATTGCCCGAACCAGGAGAACACGAATGGACAAGGCCGAGAAATAGTTTTCAATATTAATGCGGCAGAGGCTCAGGAAGACCCGGAGCTTGTTACGGGTACGTTTCTTATTGACAATAAATCTGCTTACGTTTTATTTGATTCGGGTGCGGATAGAAGCTATATGAGTAGAGATTTTTGTACTAAATTAAGTTGTCCATTGACGCCTTTGGATAGTAAATTTTTACTCGAATTAGCAAATGGTAAATTAATTTCAGCAGATAATATATGTCGGAATCGAGAAATTAAACTGGTTAGCGAAACATTTAAGATTGATTTGATACCTGTAGAGTTAGGGAGTTTTGATGTGATAATCGGTATGGACTGGTTGAAAGAAGTGAAAGCAGAGATCGTTTGTTACAAAAATGCAATTCACATTATACGAGAAAAAGGAAAACCCTTAATGGTGTACGGAGAAAAGGGCAACACGAAGCTAAATCTTATTAGTAATTTGAAGGCACAAAAACTAATAAGAAAAGGTTGCTATGCTGTTCTAGCACACGTCGAGAAAGTACAAACTGAAGAAAAGAGCATCAATGATGTTCCCATTGCAAAAGAATTTCCCGATGTATTTCCAAAAGAATTACCGGGATTACCCCCACATCGATCCGTTGAATTTCAAATAGATCTTGTACCAGGAGCTGCACCAATAGCTCATGCTCCTTACAGACTCGCACCCAGCGAGATGAAAGAACTGCAAAGCCAATTACAAGAACTTTTAGAGCGTGGTTTCATTCGACCAAGCACATCACCGTGGGGAGCTCCTGTTTTGTTTGTCAAGAAGAAAGATGGTACATTCAGGTTGTGTATCGACTACCGAGAGTTGAACAAACTTACCATCAAGAACCGCTACCCACTATCGAGAATTGACGACTTATTTGATCAACTACAAGGCTCGTCTGTTTATTCAAAGATTGACTTACGTTCCGGGTATCATCAAATGCTGGTGAAAGAAGATGATATTCCAAAGACTGCTTTCAGAACACGTTACGGTCATTACGAGTTTATGGTCATGCCGTTTGGTTTAACTAATGCACCAGCTGTGTTCATGGACCTTATGAACCGAGTGTGTGGACCATACCTTGACAAGTTTGTCATTGTTTTCATTGATGACATACTTATTTACTCAAAGAATGACCAAGAACACGGTGAACATTTGAGAAAGGTGTTAAAAGTATTGAGGAAGGAAGAATTGTACGCTAAGTTTTCAAAGTGTGCATTTTGGTTGGAAGAAGTTCAATTCCTCGGTCACATAGTGAACAAAGAAGGTATTAAGGTGGATCCGGCAAAGATAGAAACTGTTGAAAAGTGGGAAACCCCAAAAACTTCGAAACACATACGCCAGTTTTTAGGACTAGCTGGTTACTACAGAAGGTTCATCCAAGACTTTTCCAGAATAGCAAAACCCTTGACTGCATTAACGCATAAAGGGAAGAAATTTGAATGGAATGATGAACAAGAGAAAGCGTTTCAGTTATTGAAGAAAAAGCTAACTACGGCACCTATATTGTCATTGCCTGAAGGGAATGATGATTTTGTGATTTATTGTGATGCATCAAAGCAAGGTCTCGGTTGTGTATTAATGCAACGAACGAAGGTGATTGCTTATGCGTCTAGACAATTGAAGATTAACGAACAAAATTATACGACGCATGATTTGGAAATAGGCGCGGTTGTTTTTGCATTAAAGACTTGGAGGCACTACTTATATGGGGTCAAAAGTATTATATATACCGACCACAAAAGTCTTCAACACATATTTAATCAGAAACAACTGAATATGAGGCAGCGTAGGTGGATTGAATTATTGAATGATTACGACTTTGAGATTCGTTACCACCCGGGGAAGGCAAATGTAGTAGCCGATGCCTTGAGCAGGAAGGACAGAGAACCCATTAGAGTAAAATCTATGAATATAATGATTCATAATAACCTTACTACTCAAATAAAGGAGGCGCAACAAGGAGTTTTAAAAAAGGGAAATTTAAAGGATGAAATACCCAAAGGATCGGAGAAGCATCTTAATATTCGGGAAGACGGAACCCGGTATAGGGCTGAAAGGATTTGGGTACCAAAATTTAGAGATATGAGAGAAATGGTACTTAGAGAAACTTATAAAACCAGATACTCAATACATCCTGGAACAGGGAAGATGTACAAGGATCTCAAGAAACATTTTTGGTGGCCGGGTATGAAAGCCGATGTTGCTAAATACGTAGGAGAATGTTTGACGTGTTCTAAGGTCAAAGCTGAGCATCAGAAACCATCAGGTCTACTTCAACAACCCAAAATCCCGGAATGGAAATGGGAAAACATTACCATGGATTTCATCACTAAATTGCCAAGGACTGCAAGTGGTTTTGATACTATTTGGGTACTAGTTGATCGTCTCACCAAATCAGCACACTTCCTGCCAATAAGAGAAGATGACAAGATGGAGAAGTTAGCACGACTGTATTTGAAGGAAGTCATCTCCAGACATGGAATACCAATCTCTATTATCTCTGATAGGGATGGCAGATTTATTTCAAGATTCTGGCAGACATTACAGCAAGCATTAGGAACTCGTCTAGACATGAGTACTGCCTATCATCCACAAACTGATGGGCAGAGCGAAAGGACGATACAAACGCTTGAAGACATGCTACGAGCATGTGTTATTGATTTCGGAAACAGTTGGGATCGACATCTACCGTTAGCAGAATTTTCCTACAACAACAGCTACCATTCAAGCATTGAGATGGCGCCGTTTGAAGCACTTTATGGTAGAAAGTGCAGATCTCCGATTTGTTGGAGTGAAGTGGGGGATAGACAGATTACGGGTCCGGAGATTATACAAGAAACTACCGAGAAGATCATCCAAATTCAACAACGGTTGAAAACCGCCCAAAGTCGACAAAAGAGCTACGCTGACATTAAAAGAAAAGATATAGAATTTGAAATTAGAGAGATGGTCATGCTTAAAGTTGCACCTTGGAAATGCGTTGTTCGATTTGGTAAACGAGGGAAATTAAATCCAACGTATATTGGACCATTCAAGATTATTGATCGTGTCGGACCAGTAGCTTACCGACTTGAGTTACCTCAACAACTCGCGACTGTACATAACACTTTCCACGTCTCGAATTTGAAGAAATGTTTTGCTAAAGAAGATCTCACTATTCTGTTAGATGAAATCCAAATCAACGAAAAACTCCAATTCATTGAAGAACCCGTCGAAATAATGGATCGTGAGGTTAAAAGACTTAAGCAAAACAAGATACCAATTGTTAAGGTTCGATGGAATGCTTGTAGAGGACCCAAGTTCACCTGGGAGTGTGAAGAATAGATGAAGAAGAAATACCCGCATCTATTTCCAGAAGATTCGTCAACACCTTCAACAGCTTAAAATTTCGGGACGAAATTTATTTAACGGGTAGGTACTGTAGTGACCCGAACTTTTTCATGTTTATATATATTAATTGAGATTGATATTTACATGATTAAATTTTTCCAACATGTTAAGCAATCAAACTTGTTAAGACTTGATTAATTGAAATATGTTTCATATAGACAATTGACCACCCAAGTTGACCGGTGATTCACGAACGTTAAAACTTGTAAAAACTATATGATAACATATATATGGATATATATATAGTTAACATGATAATATGATAAGTAAACATATCATTAAGTATATTAACAATGAACTACATATGTAAAAACAAGACTACTAACTTAATGATTTTTAAACGAGACATATATGTAACGATTATCGTTGTAAAGACATTTAATGTATATATATCATATTAAGAGATATTCATACATGATAATATCATGATAATATAATAATTTAAAATCTCATTTGATATTATAAACATTGGGTTAACAACATTTAACAACATCGTTAACCTAAAGGTTTCAAAACAACACTTACATGTAACAACTAACGATGACTTAACGACTCAGTTAAAATGTATATACATGTAGTGTTTTAATATGTATTTATACACTTTTGAAAGACTTCAATACACTTATCAAAATACTTCTACTTAACAAAAATGCTTACAATTACATCCTCGTTCAGTTTCATCAACAATTCTACTCGTATTCACCCGTATTCGTACTCGTACAATACACAGCTTTTAGATGTATGTACTATTGGTATATACACTCCAATGATCAGCTCTTAGCAGCCCATGTGAGTCACCTAACACATATGGGAACCATCATTTGGCAACTAGCATGAAATATCTCCTAAAATTACAAAAATATGAGTAATCATTCATGACTTATTTACATGAAAACAAAATTACATATCCTTTATATCTAATCCATACACCAACGACCAAAAACACCTACAAATACTTTAATTCTTCAATTTTATTCATCTAATTGATCTCTCTCAAGTTCTATCTTCAAGTTCTAAGTGTTCTTCATAAATTCTACAAGTTCTAGTTACATAAAATCAAGAATACTTTCAAGTTTGCTAGCTCACTTCCAATCTTGTAAGGTGATCATCCAACCTCAAGAAATCTTTGTTTCTTACAGTAGGTTATCATTCTAATACAAGGTAATAATCATATTCAAACTTTGGTTCAATTTCTATAACTATAACAATCTTATTTCAAGTGATGATCTTACTTGAACTTGTTTTCGTGTCATGATTCTGCTTCAAGAACTTCGAGCCATCCAAGGATCCGTTGAAGCTAGATCCATTTTTCTCTTTTCCAGTAGGTTTATCCAAGGAACTTAAGGTAGTAATGATTTTCATAACATCATTCGATTCATACATATAAAGCTATCTTATTCGAAGGTTTAAACTTGTAATCACTAGAACATAGTTTAGTTAATTCTAAACTTGTTCGCAAACAAAAGTTAATCCTTCTAACTTGACTTTTAAAATCAACTAAACATATGTTCTATATCTATATGATATAATAACTTAATGATTTAAAACCTGGAAACACGAAAAACACCGTAAAACCGGATTTACGCCGTCGTAGTAACACCGCGGACTGTTTTGGGTTAGTTAATTAAAAACTATGATAAACTTTGATTTAAAAGTTGTTATTCTGAGAAAATGATTTTTATTATGAACATGAAACTATATCCAAAAATTATGGTTAAACTCAAAGTGGAAGTATGTTTTCTAAAATGGTCATCTAGACGTCGTTCTTTCGACTGAAATGACTACCTTTACAAAAACGACTTGTAACTTATTTTTCTGACTATAAACCTATATTTTTTCTGTTTAGATTCATAAAATAGAGTTCAATATGAAATCATAGCAATTTGATTCACTCAAAAGGGATTTAAAATGAAGAAGTTATGGGTAAAACAAGATTGGATAATTTTTCTCATTTTAGCTACGTGAAAATTGGTAACAAATCTATTCCAACCATAACTTAATCAACTTGTATTGTATATTATGTAATCTTGAGATACCATAGACACGTATACAATGTTTCGACCTATCATGTCGACACATCTATATATATTTCGGAACAACCATAGACACTCTATATGTGAATGTTGGAGTTAGCTATACAGGGTTGAGGTTGATTCCAAAATATATATAGTTTGAGTTGTGATCAATACTGAGATACGTATACACTGGGTCGTGGATTGATTCAAGATAATATTTATCGATTTATTTCTGTACATCTAACTGTGGACAACGAGTTGTAGGTTACTGATAATGCTAAAAACGAACATATATTTCATAGCATTATTCCTCAAGAAAGACAAGCTTTTAGTTGCAATTGTTCTATTTACAAGTGATATTCGTTTAAATAATAAAAGGTGAAGACAAAAGACAGATTCGACGAATTGAAGACGCAAACGACCAAAAAGCTCAAAAGTACAAAAGACAATCAAAAAGGTTCCAATTATTGATAAGAAACGTCTCGAAATTACAAGAGTACAAGATTCAAAACGCAAAGTACAAAATATAAAATTGTACGCAAGGACGTTCGAAAATCCGGAACCGGGACCAGAGTCAACTCTTAACGCTCGACGCAACGGACTAAAAATTACAAGTTAACTATGTATATAAATATAATATAATATATAATTAATTATATTAATTATATATATATTATATTTATAAATAAAAAACCGTCGGCAGAGAAAGACTCCAAGGACTGAGCTGTAAATTCATTCTCCGCGACTCGCGGAGTTTGAAGAGGATTTTGCCGCGAGTCGCGGAGCCCCAAAAACGACTCTGCCTATAAAGCAAACCGAATTCTGATCATTTTTCATATTCTATTTTCTCTCTTCTCTCATATATACGTAAAATATATATATATATAATTTATATTTTAATTTTAATTTTAATTATAATTCTAATAATAAGGGTATGTTAGCGAATGTTGTAAGGGTGTAAGTCGAAATTCTGTCCGTGTAACGCTACGCTATTTTTAATCATTGTAAGTTATGTTCAACCTTTTTACATTAATGTCTCGTAGCTAAGTTATTATTATGCTTATTTAATCCGAAGTAATCATGATGTTGGGCTAATTATTAAAATTGGGTAATTGGGCTTTGTACCATAATTGGGGTTTGGACAAAAGAACGACACTTGTGGAAATTAGACTATGGGCTATTAATGGGCTTTATATTTGTTTAACTAAATGATAGTTTGTTAATGTTAATATAAAGATTTACAATTGGGCGTCCCTATAAATTACCATATACACTCAATCGGACACGATGGGCGGGGTATTTATATGTACGAATAATCGTTCATTTAACCGGACACGGGAATGGATTAATAGCCACTAGAATAATTAAAACAGGGGTGAAATTACATTCAAGGGTAATTGGTGTAATTGTTAACAAAGTAGTAAAACCTTGGTTTACACGCAGTCGATAAACTGGTGTATTCATTAAACAAAGTATTAAAATCTTGTTACAATTCGAATCCCCAATTAGTTGGAATATTTAACTTCGGGTATAAGAATAATTTGAGGAGGACACTCGCACTTTATATTTATGACTGATGGACTGTTATGGACAAAAACCAGACGGACATATTAAATAATCCAGGACAAAGGACAATTAACCCATGGGCATAAAACTAAAATCAACACGTCAAACATCATGATTACGGAAGTTTAAATAAGCATAATTCTTTTATTTCATATTTAATTTCCTTTATTTTATATTTAATTGCACTTCTAATTATCGCACTTTTATTTATTGTTATTTAATCGCACTTTTAATTATCGTATTTTTTAATTATCACAATTTTATTTTATCGCACTTTTATTATTCGCAATTTCATTATCATTATTTACTTTACGCTTTAATTTAAGTCTTGTATTTATTTTATATTTTACATTAGGTTTTAACTGCGACTAAAGTCTTAAAATCGACAAACCGGTCATTAAACGGTAAAAACCCCCCTTTATAATAATAATATTACATATATATATATTTGTATTTTTATAAAAGTAAACTAATATAGCGTTGAGCTTTGTTTAAAGATTTCCCTGTGGAACGAACCGGACTTACTAAAAACTACACTACTGTACGATTAGGTACACTGCCTATAAGTGTTGTAGCAAGGTTTAAGTATATATCCATTCTATAAATAAATAAATATCTTGTGTAAAATTGTATCGTATTTAATAGTTTTTCCTAGTAAAATATAAACTATTTCGTATACACCTCGCATAACATCAAGTATTTTTGGCGCCGCTGCCGGGGAAATCTCTTAAACGCCGGAAGCGCAACGCTAATATAAAAAAAAAAAAAAAGATTTTTTGTTTACTTTTATAAAAATTCGTTTTTGTAAAAATACGTTTTAATTATTCGAAAATATAAAAAGAAAAAAAACAAAAATATAAGTATTTTTTAGTATTTTTTTTTAAATATTTAAGTTTTATAAGTTTCTTTATTCTTATTTTAATTTATAAAAATATAAGTTTTATTAACTATCTTTTATTTATAGAAAAAAATTAAAAACAGAAAATAAAAAAAAATAAATAAAGAAAATTATTATTATTAAAAAATAAATTAAACCGACTATCGAATTTAAAGCTGTCATCTGAATTTTTGAACCCCCGACTCGCGGGGTTTTCTGCATTAACTACCGCGACTCGCGGAGGGTACCTGACACACGGACAGAAGCCCTAATTCAGCATTTATTACGGATTATTAATTATTATTATTATTATAAACCCTAATTACGTATTATTATTATAATTAAGTTTTATTTTAAAATTTCTTTTTATTTAATTTGTTTTATTTTGTTTAAATTAGTTTTATTAAATTGTAAAATTAGTAGTTTTATTAAAAAAAATATATATAAAAATAATATTTTTATAAAAATTGTACTTTTTACAACTTTTTGTATATTTTTATATTTTGTCCCTTTTTAATCATTGTAGCGTAATATTTGTATTTTTAGCTCATATTTAATTTTAAACTTAGTTTTTGCTATAGTTATTTTTACTCCTAGATTTTTAGGCTTTGCCGTAGAATTCCTTAAGTGCTTTTTCTTTAGACTAAGATTTAGGTACTTTAGAATTTTGCGACGCCATTTTAAGTTTTAGTTTCTTTTTAAGTTATTTCCATTTGGAATTTAGTTTTTCCTGTAAGCTTTAATATTTTTAGACGACTTTTACTATGTACCAATTATCATTCCAATTAGTAATCTCAATTTGCGATTATAATTTTAAGTTAGTTGTAGTAATAAGGTTAGGTTAGTTAAGTATTTTTAAGTTTTTATAAGTTTCTTTTATTTTTCCGTCACCTTTTATTTTTCAACCATTTTTTTCTTTTTCGACCTTTTTCGACGAACTCTTTTTCTCTCTTATTTCTCGCCATTCTAGTTTTTAGGACTTAGAATTTTTTCTACTTCGTATCTAAATTTCTTAAAATTACGAAAATTTATTTTGAGTGGTTAAATTGATAGACATCAAAATTTTCTGGTTCGTAGTAATAGTTGGATTTGTACGTGGACCGGGTTATTGGAGCCAAACAGTCCTCAATTATATTGAGACCAAACGAATCCTGCCCCTCTGCTGCATCTTTTGGCTATTCGAAACGTGGGCAAAATCAGAAAAGTCTATTAATTGGATAACTTATTATAATTTTTCTTTCCTTTTAAAAACTAATAGGATATTCAGTGAATGCACCGAGCAAGACGTTCATCACCTTTTGTACGTTCACCACCTGTAACTAGATCAAGACATTTAGCAAATATAACCGCCGTTGATTTTTCTTTAGAATCGTCATCCAGTAGACCAAGTACTTCAGTTCAAATTTCCGATAATCCATTTTTTGAACCCGACCTCACAATTGAGAATCCGGAAAATATTCAGGAACGGTTCGTAGATCCTGAACCATTAAACTTTCCTCCGGAGCCACCAATCATTCAAACAGAGATTGTTGAGGAACGAACCATTAAATCAGAATCATCTAGTGATACCGATTCAACAAATTCAATTATGGAGAATCTGGAACCTTTAAGTATGGAAGACCGAATGAGAGCTAAACGCACTGGCCAAGGTCACGCAATTACTCATCCAGACATTAATGCGCCAGATTATGAAATCAAAGGACAAATTCTACACATGGTGACTAATCAATGCCAATTTAGTGGTACGCCGAAGGAAGATCCAAATGAACATCTACGTACCTTTAATAGGATCTGCACACTATTTAAAATCCGAGAAGTGGAGGATGAACAGATATATCTCATGTTATTTCCCTGGACTTTAAAGGGAGAAGCCAAAGATTGGTTGGAATCGTTACCTGAAGGGGCGATTGATACATGGGATGTTTTAGTTGACAAATTTCTTAAACAATTCTTTCCTGCATCTAAAGCCGTAAGACTTCAAGCAGAAATTGTTACGTTCACACAGAAACCAAATGAAACTCTATATGAGGCGTGGACTAGATATGGAAAGTTGTTAAGAGGATGTCCGCAACATGGTTTAGACACCTGTCAAATAGTACAAATATTCTACCAAGGATGCGACATCACTACAAGAAAAGACATAGATATAGCAGCTGGTGGTTCTATTATGAAGAAAACCGAAACTGATGCTTACAAAATTATTGATAACACTGCTTCCCACTCACATGAGTGGCACCAAGAAAAAGATATCATTAGATCATCTAAAGCAGCTAGAGCCGATTCTAGTCATGACTTAGATTCCATTTCCGCAAAGATAGATGCTGTGGAGAGACGAATGGAAAAGATAACTAAGGATATTCACTCAATACGAATTAGTTGTGAGCAGTGTGGAGGACCACATTTGACAAAAGATTGTCTCAGTATTGAATTAACAATGGAACAAAGAGAGAATATTTCATACATAAACCAAAGGCCCGGAAATAATTATCAGAATAATTATCAACCGCCAAGACCGATTTACAATCAAAACCAGAATTATAACCGAAATATTCCATACAACAACCAACAAGGTCCTAGCAATCAACAAGTATCCAATAATACTTACAATCAGCAAAGACCTAATTTTCAAAACAAACCACCACAACAAACCGATGATAAAAAGCCGAATTTAGAAGATATGATGACAAAGCTAGTTGAAACTCAAACACAGTTTTTCACATCTCAGAAACAAACCAATGAACAAAATGCTCAAGCATTTAGAAATCAACAAGCTTCTATTCAAAATCTGGAACAAGAAGTGAGTAACCTAGCAAGGTTAATAGGTGAAAGAAAACCGGGAAGTCTACCTAGTGATACAAATGCTAACCCCCGGAATGAAACAGCTAAAGCCATTACCACAAGAAGTGGTACAACACTTAAACCAACTGAAATACCTGTAACTTCTGATGAAACTATTCCTACTCCACAAGAACCACAACCTGATCAAGATAAGGAAAAAGAACCGGTAGTTGAGAAGGTTAATAAAGATAACACAGTTAAGGATAAACCTTATGTTAAACCATACCAACCACCACTTCCTTACCCGAGTAAAATGAAGAAAGAGAAACTTGAAGCCGAGCAATCCAAATTCTTGGATATGTTTAAACAGATAAATGTAAATCTTCCTTTCATTGATGTGATTTCAGGAATGCCAAGATATGCTAAATTCTTGAAAGATCTAATCTCAAATAGAAAGAAAATGGAAGAACTCTCGGCTGTTACTATGAATGCTAATTGTTCAGCAGTGCTGTTGAATAAGATACCAGAAAAATTATCTGATCCAGGAAGTTTCACAATTCCATGTTTTCTGGGTAGTCTTAGTTCAATAGAAGCATTGGCAGACTTAGGTGCTAGTATAAATCTAATGCCGTATTCACTATACACTAAACTAGACCTTGGAGAATTGAAACCAACCAGAATAAGCATACAACTAGCCGATAGATCAATAAAATATCCTAGAGGGATAATGGAGAACATGCTAGTTAAAGTTGGTACTTTAGTATTTCCAGTAGATTTTGTTGTTCTGGACATGGAAGAAGATTCTCAAGTTCCTCTCATATTAGGAAGACCATTCTTAAACACGGCTAAAGCAATGATAGACGTGTTCGGTAAGAAACTGACCCTAAGTATAGAGGATGAGAGTGTTACCTTTTCAGTTGATAGAGCAATGCAACAACCACAATCTGCAGATGATACATGTTATTATATTCAAACTATAGATGCACATGCAGAATTATTAGAAGAATTTCCAGAATTACAAGGAACAGGAGAATGTTCTTTAGGAGAAGGTAATGAACCAATTGATGAAGCTGAAATGTTAGCTACACTTATAGCTAATGGATATGAACCAACAATAGAAGAAATTCAAATGCTAAAAGAAGAAGACAGATATCGATATAAATCATCGATAGAAGAACCTCCGAAATTAGAGTTAAAGCCACTTCCAAACCATTTGGAATACGCTTATTTACATGGTGAATCTGAATTACCTGTAATAATATCGTCTTCTCTTACTGAAAATGAGAAATCACAACTCATTTCTGTGTTGAAAGCTCATAAACCATCCATTGCATGGAAGATTCATGATATTAAAGGAATAAGTCCTTCGTATTGCACACATAAAATCCTTATGGAAGAAGGTCATAAAACGTATGTGCAACGCCAACGAAGACTAAATCCTAATATGCAAGATGTAGTTAAGAAAGAGATTATTAAACTGCTAGATGCAGGTTTGATATATCCAATTTCTGATAGTCCATGGGTAAGCCCAGTTCAATGCGTACCTAAGAAGGGTGGCATGACTGTCATTACAAATGAGAAAAATGAGCTTATTCCTACTAGGACTGTAAAAGGATGGCGTGTATGTATTGATTATAGAAAATTAAATGACGCCACCAGAAAAGATCACTTTCCCTTACCTTTCATAGATCAAATGTTGGAAAGATTAGCCGAAAATAGTTACTATTGTTTTCTAGATGGATTTTCCGGATATTTTCAAATTCCAATAGCACCCGAAGATCAAGAGAAAACCACATTCACGTGCCCTTATGGTACTTTTGCTTACAAACGCATGCCATTTGGACTTTGTAACGCCCCTGCA
This sequence comes from Rutidosis leptorrhynchoides, assembly GCF_046630445.1. Lineage (NCBI taxonomy): Eukaryota > Viridiplantae > Streptophyta > Magnoliopsida > Asterales > Asteraceae > Rutidosis > Rutidosis leptorrhynchoides. Next base: position 96,668,048 of record NC_092338.1, on the reverse strand, counting down.
ACCTTTCAAAGGTGTATGATGGCGATTTTTCACGACATGATAGAAGAATGCATGGAAGTATTCATGGATGACTTTTCAGTCTTCGGTGATACATTTAAATCATGTCTAGTTAATCTGGAACGAATGCTAATTAGATGCGAACAATCAAATCTAGTACTTAATTGGGAGAAATGTCATTTCATGGTTAAATAAGGCATCGTTCTTGGACATAAAATTTCAAAAGAAGGAATTGAAGTGGATAGAGCTAAAGTAGATGTAATTGCTAAACTTCCACATCCCACCAATGTTAGAGGAGTTAGGAGTTTTCTAGGGCATGCCGGTTTTTACCGACGTTTCATAAAAGATTTTTCTAAAATTGCCACTCCTATGAATAAACTCCTAGAAAAGGATGCGCCATTCATCTTTTCAGATGAATGTATCAAATCTTTTAATATTCTTAAAGAGAAACTCACTAATGCACCAATCATGATAACACCAAATTGGAATCTACCATTTGAACTAATGTGCGATGCAAGTGATTTTGCAATGGGAGCCGTTTTAGGACAAAGGATTGAAAAACGATTTCAACCTATATATTATGCTAGTAAGATGTTACAAGGAGCACAAACGAACTATACAACTACTGAAAAAGAACTCCTTGCTATTGTCTTTGCTTTTGATAAATTTCGATCATATCTCGTTCTAGCAAAAACGGTGGTCTATACCGACCATTCTGCTCTTAGATACCTATTTTCAAAACAATATGCTAAACCAAGATTAATCCGTTGGATCTTACTCTTACAAGAGTTTGATATTGAAATCCGAGATAAAAGAGGAGCAGAAAACCTCGCCGCTGATCATCTTTCTCGTCTTGAAAATCCTGAATTAGAAGTTCTAAATGAATCGGCCATACAAGACAACTTTCCTGATGAATATCTATTGAAGATAGATTATAAAGAAATTCCATGGTTTGCAGACTATGCAAACTACTTAGTTTGTGGATTCCTTGAAAAAGGATTATCGTACCAAAGACGAAAGAAATTCTTCAGTGATATAAAACACTATTTCTGGGAAGATCCACATCTGTTTAAAAGTTGTCCCGATGGAATAATACGCCGATGTGTATTTGGAGATGAAGCTAGTAAAATTTTAAACCATTGTCACACAGGACCAACAGGAGGGCATTATGGGCCTCAACTAACAGCAAGAAAAGTTTATGAAGCTGGATTCTATTGGCCAACAATTTACAAAGACGCACACCTTCTTTGCAAATCCTGTGATGCATGTCAAAGGGCCGGAAAAATAAGTCAACGTGATGAAATGCCACAAAATGTCATCCAAGTATGTGAAGTATTTGACATTTGGGGTATTGACTTTATGAGTCCATTTCCAAAATCTCATAATAATCTATATATACTCGTAGCCATTGATTATGTATCTAAATGGGCGGAAGCACAAGCTCTCCCAACTAACGATGCACGAGTTGTAGTCAACTTTTTAAAACGTCTTTTTGCAAGGTTTGGAACACCGAAAGCTTTAATAAGTGATCGGGGTACTCATTTCTGTAATAATCAACTTGAGAAAGTTCTTAAAAGATATGGAGTAACTCATAAAATCTCCACCGCATATCATCCACAAACAAGTGGACAAGTTGAAAATACCAACCGAGCTTTAAAACGTATTTTAGAGAAAATCGTAGGATCAAATCCGAAGGAATGGTCCATTAAATTGGAGGATGCACTCTGGGCTTTTAGAACAGCCTACAAAACTCCAATTGGAACCACACCTTTTAGACTTGTTTATGGAAAAGCATGTCATCTTCCAGTAGAAATTGAACACAAAGCATTTTGGGCTTTGAAAACATGTAATCTTGATTTACATGAAGCCAGACGTCTACGATTAAGTCAACTAAACGAATTAGAAGAATTAAGACATGAAGCATACGAAAATTCGTTAATCTATAAAGAAAGAACGAAGAAATGGCATGATAAAAGAATCAGAAGTTCAAAAGAATTTAAAGAAGGAGACAGAGTTCTTCTTTTCAATTCACGATTCAAGCTATTTCCTGGAAAATTGAAATCAAGATGGTCTGGACCATTCATAGTCAAAAGAGTTTTCCCATACGGAACGATAGAATTAATAAATTCAAATGGGATGGAATTTAAAGTTAATGGTCACAGAGTTAAACATTACATACATGGTCCGATGGAAGTCGACAACGAAGTTAATCACAATTTCGACACCACAGCTAACTAAGTGTGGGGAGAATCAAGTCTTTAAAGGATAATATGTATTTATGTTAGAGTTAGATTGTCTGTTTTCGTATAGTTCTCGAAAATGGAACCCGAATGGTCTTTCCCTAGCAGACCCTAAAGAACTAGTCTTCTCCCCCCATTCTGAATTTTTATTTTTTTTAGGTTTTTACGAAATGAAGACTGCCTGTGAACTAAACCATGGTCTAATACTACACGCTTTGATCACTAAACGTAATAATGACATACTCCCGAGTGAAATAGTATCAGTAATCAGAGAAAGAATGGACGGAGTTAGAAAAGAATCCAGATGCGAAGATAATAAGTTACAATTTGGTAAAGGAAAATCAAAATCCGCAGCGAAAAGAAGAGCACGACACCTAGAAAGATGTCACAAATGCGGAAAATGGTCACATGGAGGTAAATGTTCAAATAATCAAACCTATTCAAATACCGAATTTGTTACTTTATGCAGAGACGGACCGTTCATATGTTTAGAAGAAAAGACACTGAATGCTCGAGGTTACGCCTATGTAGCCATGGAAAATCAATTAAACCGACTATCTTATGAATGGGATAGATCATATAACTAAGAAATCTAATTCACAGGTATGTCTGTACAGTTTTTATTTTTATTTTTATTTTTAACCTTTTGATAATAAACGCTAATTTGTTCGCTAAAAAGTATTAAATTGGTATTGAATAAAATTAGGTTTGGCGACCGAAATTATTGATATCATTCAAAAATTTATTACATCACTGCGAAATTTAACGTTTATTCTTAAGGTATAAATATCTTTAAACAATCAACCCAAAATATTTCAAAAATTCGTCATGAGTTAAATTAGGTCTTGGAACCGAAATTACTTTACCGAAAAGAGGGGCGCATATTTTTGATAATATTTGATTGATTAAAGTGGGATAAAAAGACAAAAAGATTTTTTTTTTACCATGTTTTTAAAATTAATATTTAAATCTTAAATTAATATTGTAAACTTTGTAAAAACAATATATTTAAAATTGTAAATATTTGAAAAATTAATATAAGTTTGATATGAATTTATGAATTTATGAATTTTTAAATTAAGTTTGGTGTGAATTTTTAAAATATAAATTTTGAATTTTATGCATTTCAAATTTTAAGTTTGGTGTGAATTTTTAATAATAATTTTGAATTTTATATTTAAGTTGTGTGAATTTAAAAACAAAAATTTACTTTATCTCATTAAGTTAAAAATATGATTTTTAAAATTCGTCGTAAGTTGAAGACTAGGTCTTTGAACCGAAATTGCTTTACCCGAGGGAGGGACGAGAACTTTTATTATCATTATTTTTAATCTTATTGAATTAGAGTATGCCAAAAACATTGAAAAAACCCAAAAATCTTAGCTTTTAAAACAATCGCTACAAAAAGACAAATTTTAAAATTTTGTCGAAGGACGGACTAGGACATCGATCCGAAACGACCTCGTCCTAAATAACAAGGGAAACAAAATTTTAAAATTAAGTACTTAATTGTTTTAATAAGTTAATGATTATAAAAAAAAAAAAAAAAAAATACCAAACTCCGCGAGTCGCGGAGTTTGGAGGGTAAATCCCCGCGACTCGCGGAGGGACCAATTCCCAGAAAAAAATAAAACGTAAAAAACAGAGCAATTCACTCCCCCACCCAAAAACACTGCGAAGAACAGCGAACAAAAACCCCAAAAACCCGAAAAATACACCCCAAAATCCCAATTTTTAACCGTTAATCACCAAATTTTTTGCTAAAATCATGTTGAGAAGGATGCTATCTAAGAATTACTCAAGAAAAACGGTAAATTTCTACACCTAAACACCATTTAATCCGAAATTTGGTGTTCTTGAGCTATTTTTTCCCCAATTTGATTTTGATGCTTTTTAGTGTAATTAGGCTTAAATTGTTTATGTATTATGCTTGTATAACCTAGATTGATGCTGTTTAACATGATTAGAAGCCTTAAACTTCAAATTTTGAATAATCTAGGGTTTGTGTTCTTGAGCAAATTTGGGGCTTTTTGATATAAACAGGTTATGGCCGATTTTTGTCATGAATTGTTGCTAAATTAAGTAGTGTAACATGTCTAGGTAGTTAAATGATCCAAACTTTGAGCCTAAACATGATTTTGAGAATTAAAGTGGACTTTTTCAAGTCTAAAATTCATGAACTTGATTTTTGAAAGATAATGCCATTTGAGACTTGTTTAATTGCTAGTAATGATTATTTTGACATGTTATTTGAGTTGAATGTTTATAAACTTGGTGAACATTTTCGTATATGCTTATTTGAAAAAGTGTAGATTTGATAAAAATGTGAAAATGAGCTTAAGTTTGATATAAATTGATAATGTCATTGTAATTATTTTGATTGATGATTTTGCTGACACTAATGCATATTTGGATGCACAAAAATTGTGTTTGATGTGTTTTGCAGAATGAAAGGGGTGAATCTTCATCCCAAGCCCGCAATGCTCCTGCTGAGAATTTGGAACAACAGGAGGTGGATAACTACTACAAGCAGGATATACCTCATCCAGTCATGACCTTTTCCGATATGCACTTGGAAGAGTTGCACCCGAACCTGAGATTTGACAGACTTTGGATAGATTATCCAAAATATCAAAGGGGTTTGCATACTCTTCATTCTAAGGTTGTTGAGGTACCAAGGGTCATAGAATGGGGACCCTTAGAAGCTGTAGAATTGGCCGGGCCAATTAGGGAATTACTTGTACAGAGGTATGGTAATTCTTCTTTTAATGACTGGGTATGTTTATTCACCATACGTAGACCTGTATATAAAGTATGGTGTGAAGAATTGTTATGTAGTATAGAGTTGAATGATCGGGTAGCTAGTTTAACCGATCGTTCTTTTATTAGATTTTTGTTAGGCGGTTCGATGCGCCACATGTCTTTACTGGACATGGCTCAGGCTTTACGTATATATACGCCTGAGGAGTTAGCGTCTGCCGATTGTAGAGGATTGATACTAAACGGTAGAAAGATAGATGAGAATTTTGATACACACGGTGTGTGGAGTCAAATGACAAGCCATCACCGTTTCAAAGGGGGAAATTACTCTTATTTGGATATAGATAGAGCCGAATTAAGAGTGATACATAGGTTTTTAGCTAATTCGATTACACAAAGGGGTAAAAACAAAGAAAAGGTAAATGAACAAGATTTGTTTTACCATATGTGTATTCGAGACCCACAAAGCGCTGTAAGTATACTATATTGTGTGGGTTATTATTTATCAGCTATGGTTCGGGGGATGCGACCACATAGCATAATAGGAGGTGGTATTTTTATTACTTTGATTGGTGAATATCTCGGTGTGGATATAAGTCGGGGGGATTATTACTAGAAGAGCCGGAACCCCGCGATACTATAGGTTTAAATGTATACCATGGTGCGAAAGTTTTGAAGAGGCGAAATAACGCCGCAGTACGATACCATGGTAGACATCCACAGGTGGAGAGAAACCAGCAGCAAGGTAATGTAGGAGGGGGAATGAGATGCAAGAAATGCATAGGTTTATAGCTTCTCAGGAATACGAAAATGCTAGACAGAGAGCATTTGAAGATTGGCAAGTTCATCAGAACCAAATCATAGCTCATTGCCAACATATAGGTAGAAACTATATTCCTACACCGAAACCCATCTTCCCTCCTTGGTCTATAGAGATGCAGCCACCATATCCTACGTATGACCCTGCCAAAGCATTCTATAGCACCTATGGTTATGCCTGGAACCCCTATTGGTACCAATATCATCCTTAGTTTACTTATTATTTTTTATTATTTTGTAATTTGTAATTATTGATACGTTTAATACTTTTGTTAATATTGTAATCATTTTTATAATTATCTAACTTTTATTCTTAGATTTTAATAATTTTTGAATGTGGGGTAATATACCAAACTTCAAAAATATGTATATATGTTTGCAGTTTATCTTATGTACACAACAGGGTAAAACAACGCATTTTCAAAGACTGGCATTAAGTTCAGCAAAAGCAACTAATTTTGATGACAAGATGCAAAATATATGTGAAATAACAACAAGACGGAATGAACAAATGATGTGCACCATTTATCATTCAGCATACAAACGCCAATATATTTGGAAACTTTGGTAAAATTTAATCATTTTCACACAAATCACCCTCAATAATTTAAATTGTTACTGATTTCTTGCAAATGAGGGCATTGCAAGATCTTAAGTGTGGGAAGGGGTTAAATTCTTTCGGATTTTAAAATTTTTATCTTAAACACTTGGTTACCATTAAAAATACTAGTAAAGCAGTAGTTGTATTAGAATCTAGTGCTCTCTGATAATAAAGAACAGCCCTAGTCTTATATACTAACTACCCAATTCTAGTAAAAATTTTCAAAATTTTCAAATAAATGAATTCAAAATCATGTTTATACATATTTATGAACGATAAAACTAGGTTTTAACACCGAAATTATTGTTATCTCGGAAAGGACATAAATTGAGAAACAAACCAAAATGTCAAAATTCATTTAAAATGGAATAGAGGACGATAAAAAGAAAAATAAAAGCCAAGTGTGGGAAAATTTACCAAGTTATCTTAAACATATGTCACATATATCTGTAACAAATAACTGAAAATACTTTTGCTTTGGACTAAACTAAACTGTTTTACCCGATGAAAGAAAAGAAGAGATGGATCTACACGATGAATCAATTCCATCATTAAAAGGAAGTAAAGTCTTCCGAAAAAGACACGCGCTTCTTGATTTAGGTCATGAAGTTGTCGTCCAGACCAGCTGTAGGTTGACGAAAAATCTAGAAAAGTCATCACTAAAATCAGCAGAAAATCCACGGACCTCAGCATTAAACAGGGTTGCCAAGTGGTCAGATTTATCCTAACTATGAGAAGGATTTATCTTGTAAAATGGGGGGGCACCATGCAAATTAGCTGGATAAGACTAATGAATTAGATCCCCAGAAAGGATAATCTCCTTAAAGATTAAAAATCAGCTTTTAAGACTGATATTACTCAATCCTAGAGATTGACCTTAAAGATTGAGAATTACAAACTCATGGAATTCAATGATATCTAAACTCGAGCTTGAACGAGAAAATATTTTGATCAAAATTACAAACCGATTTGTTTTCTGAAAACCCTATTTTCAATACGTTCATTACCATTGAACGTAAAATCCTAGGAATTCACCTGGAATTCATTAGGTCACCTGAACTAAATCGGGTGTCAACCGTAAGAACGGTGGTTGCATAGTGGTCAAAGACAGGACCTTGTGCCAGACCGAAAAATTATAAGGGTGAGCTTTACTATTGCTCCTACCAAGGATAGTAATTGCGTCCGACACGTTATAGACCATAATTAAAAGCATGTCATGGGACATTGCCTTAACAGTTGCTTGTTCAACGCTTTCCTTTACAACCGGACGGTAGTTTGCCGAAAGGTAATATACGGAACAAGTAAACTGGACGTGTTGCTTTCCTAATACAAGGTTAGCAAGTGGGTGACACAAAACAGCAAGTTTTGAGCTAAAATTTTCAATTCTGAACCCCACCAAACCCACAAAAATATTTTGCAAACACCGGTAAAGGGATATCCCGGAAAACTTATCTAGGGTAAAAACTAGATTTAATTTTCAAAAGATCAAATGTTTTCATAAAGATCCAATTTCCTTAATGGATCTAAATTTTTATAGTCATGTGGGACTGTAAACCATATCGTTACTACCATTGTTTATACCGCCGTATAGAAATCACTGATGTACAAAGTGTGAAGAATAAAGAAGTGAT